>NC_056735.1:59880503-60025503 GCF_019279795.1 Protopterus annectens
ATCGAGGCTCCACTTTCAAATAACGTAAAATGAACCAGAGTCACATTTTTAATAACCTTGCAATAGCTATCAAATATTCAATATCTTTATAGCATTTCCTATTCTGCAGAACGTTTTCAAACTGCGTATGCCTCTTAAGCACTAGACATCTCTTAGGTGAAGGTGGAGCACCGCAACCCATACGAACTTTGAGTTTTTCTACTCGGTCTTTCTCCCTAGCCAATGTGGTCATAAGAACAGATAAATTGCAAGCTGTATGACCTAACAAGGATTTCAACCTACAGTGCCACGCTTCAACACTGTTTTGTGTGCGAGGTAGACACAGTGAATTCAACTCTTCCACATTCCTGAATGACAGCACTGGGAGTAGCGGGGGAAACCTTGAAAAACCTGTAGTCCTAGTACAAAACTTCCTCAACTTGCCTAGGACATACAAATCAGAGAAGTACTGAATTAAAGCCTTCCCTTCAATAGGGAATGATTCCTTAAGCTTTTGAAAACTAGATAGAATGTCAGCTTCAGGGACAAATGCTAGTGCTACCAAGCATGTCACATACAATTGAAATAACATGTTAGTGTTATACATATGGCCAAGTCCCAACTGCTGAACCTTCCTCCAAGTATTCTGCCCAAAGTAAAACAGGCAGCCGTAAGAAATCACATCCTGTAAATTCAGACTTACACTTCTCTTCGCGGCAATTTCAAAGTCGCTTAAAATATATTTCAGCCGAAGCTAAAATCCCTGCTCATCTAGTAAATTCAAAACACAATGCCACATAAAATTATAAGATTTCAGGGATTTCTTTGTCATGAGGCAAAAAAGCAATGGTACACTCTTGTGAAACCCTCCATAATTAAGTAACCCATGTATACTGTGCAACTATCAGCAAATAATCCCTTTATAAAATAATGTGCCATCAGTGAGCCAAATAGTAGCTGTGCTCAGATCAAATAAATTCTGTTGTGTACTAAAGACGATCTTGCTAGTATCACTAGGAGTATCACACATAGTTTTACTTAAAAACATTCCAGATTTGGTGGGAAAATCAGACATTTTAATATCATGTAGATTAATAACATTCTGTGCACTAGCTTTGGTCATACATCGGTGAATCCTACCAACTTGTTGGATAAGTGCTTTTCTACTTGGTACGCTGAGTGTAACATCAGCTGATGTTGACGCTAACTCATCGTCAACCACTAAACATGGTGTATCACGGGATACTTTTGACTTCACCCACAACTCTGCACACATCTTGTATTTTTCTACCTCACTAGGGTCCCCTCCATGTGTGTGCTGAACAGTTTTCAACAGTTTCTCACCATCAGGGACAGTAACAGAAACAGCCCTACCTGTACCCTTCTGAGACTGCTTCCATTTACAACTCCAGTACATTTGTCTTTCGCAACTTTCTCCAGATTCAAAACGTACCCATCTATCAGCAAAACAGGACAACCCTTCTGCGAAGGAACAGTCTTGAAGATAGCTCCCAAACAACCAGGAGCTGTAATATGAGCTTCAGACATTGCAATGACATGTGAGCAGAGCAGAACTTGGCAAAAAACAGATGTATTCACCAGCGAGGTTAAGCTACAAACAAACACACTGGATGTTCATCATGCATACAGCTGCAGTCATAACAGATGGGTTTTCCTGCCGTCAGGCAGGTCCTCGGTTGGCCGAATTCCAAAGTCTAGGTCCGGCGTCGGATGTCGTCGCTTCTTCCCTGATGTCAGTGTGACAGGGGTATAAAGGAACCAGCCGACACCATTTTCTTCAGTCTTTCTTGCCGCGCGGTGCCCGAAGCAGAAGCAGTTC
This sequence comes from Protopterus annectens, assembly GCF_019279795.1. Taxonomy (NCBI): domain Eukaryota; kingdom Metazoa; phylum Chordata; order Ceratodontiformes; family Protopteridae; genus Protopterus; species Protopterus annectens. The sequence goes on from NC_056735.1 coordinate 59,882,323, forward strand.
GCAAGTGCCGGTCGGCCAGCTCCTGAGATTACGAATATTTTTCAACCGAAGTCTTCTTGAAAGCTAAGTACCCCATTGGGGAAACTTTTCTTGCCTCAGACTGATGTCAGACAAAGTTAATAATTGCATTTCATGTGGGAAGCAAATACCGCATAAGGATTTTCATTCCCTCTGCATTCCTTGCTTAGGCCCAGACCACGACGTCTTGGCCTGTAGTTTTTGTGCTACATTCAACAGACGCACTATTAAGCGTCGGGCGGAGTTCGCCCAACACTATTTTGGCAAAAAGTTTAATTACATTATGTCGTCGGATACTCCGACTCCAGTTTTAAGTAAAAGACGCAAACATAAGGACCAACATACGAGGTCCGCGACTTCTACCGACACCACGCCAAAGCCAACTACAGGTGGTCCGGTTCTCAGTGAGGTGCCTACGCAGCCCCTGACTACCGAAGACACTTCTTTGGCGGTGTCTTCAGTGCCCGAGGTCGCAGGCTCTTCGGCCCACACCCCGACTACCGATACCGAAGCCACTCTTGGCAGTGAAACTCGGAGTTTAGACAGGCCTGCCACCTCTCAAGGTGTCTTCAGGCCTTCCTCTTTTTCCATCAAGGCTTTCACTAAGTCTAAAGCAGCCATGCATACTAAAAGACAAGCCCCACAGGGCCCCTCTCAAGGCCCCATGCCTAAAAAGCAGATGCTCAAAATGGCTGAGGATTTGATTACTCTTATCAGGGGTTCTCAACCCCCTCCGGACAAAATTCCCAGAGTGGAGGAAGAATCCCCTTCCTCGGACCAGGCCTCCATTATTTCAGAACATTCTGAAGACCAGGAACATTCTTACTCCCCTTTTGAAGATTCTGAGGCAGAGGAGTCTATTCCCTCTGTCTCCCCCCCTGAGGATTACTCTCTTGGGGAAACCTTACATACCTTGAGGGAACACTTCCAATGGGAAGGCCAAGAGTACTCAGACTCCAAGAAAAGGCTTAGGGATTTCCTCTTGCTCCCTCAGCACAGGCCTCTGGCTATACCTCTTGTCTTAGACATACTAGATGCTGCGTATTCGGAGGCCTGCCTTAACCCAGATTCTTTACCACCAGCTCCAGTCAAGCCTGACAGGTATTACTGGGTTCCTGATTCACACCAATTTCTATACAAAAGCCATGCGGCTGACCCAAAAACTATTTCACAGGGTCCCAAGGGAATTAAGGCCTCCACTGCTAAAAATCCATTACCTTCAGAGAGAGATTCCAGAGTTTTAGAAAGGTGGGGGAAGAAGGTATACACCTCTGCCACCTTAACCATGAGGGCATTAAACTGTCAGTTCCATATGTTAAAGTACCAACAGTTTCTGTTATCACAGTTGAAAAGCAAAATGTCACAACCTGAACAACCAGACTTGAAGGAGTTGCAGGATTTGTTACATAGTGCAGAACAAGTGGGTAAACATACCTTACAATGTGGTTTTGATGCTTTATAGGCCTCATGTAGAGCTGCTGTTACAGGATCAGTCATACGTAGACATGCTTGGCTCAAAGAGCAAACTTTACCAGATCATGTTGAAGCTAAATTACTGGATGCACCTCTGCAAAAAGATGTATTCTTTGGTGTTAAAGCTGAGGAGGTATTAAAGAAAATGAAGGAAAAGGCAAAATCAATGCAAACAGTGAAAGATTTCCTACAGGTACAACCTCCACGTTTCAGTAGAAATTTGCCTTCCAAAAATTGGTCCTTTCCAGCCACGGACAGACCCCAAAGAGGTAGATACAGGCGCCTGAGGGGTAGAGGGCAATCTCAAGGATCGTTTAGAGGCAGACAATGGCAAGCACCTACACAAAGAGGTGGTGAGGATAGTTCACAGCCATTCAGAAAGCAGAACCAATGACTTTCCCCTTTGCATGCCAAGCAAGGCTCAAATGGCAGCACCTTTAGGCGGAAAACTGGCATTATTTTCAAAAAATTGGCATATTGTCACAAAAGACAAATGGATCCTGGACATTATAGACAGAGGCTACAGATTCCACTTTCACACCCTTCCAAAAATGAGAGGCATACCAAACCTGCCACACAATCAAAGGGCAGAGGCACAAAAACAAATTTCAGATCTCATGGACATGAAAGCTATTCAGGAGGTACCTGCACAAGAACACGGTCAAGGTTTTTATTCCAGACTATTCCTGGTACCAAGAAAGGGAAAAGATTGGAGACCTATTTTGGACCTATCCATCCAAAACACATTTTTACTCATGCAAAAATTCAAGATGCTCACATTACAGCAGCTTCTTCCCATGCTGGGCAAGGAGTCTTGGCTGGTAACATTGGACCTCAAGGAGGCATACCTGCATGTCCCAATCAGACAAGATTGCAGAAGATACCTCAGATTTCTTGCAGGTTCAACCCATTATCAATTCTCTGCATTGCCCTTTGGCTTATCTACTGTGTCCAGAGTATTCATGAAATGCCTGGCATCAGTAATTGCCTTCTGCAGACTTCAGGGGATACAAATATACCCATACCTGGACGACTGCCTGATCCAAGCGGACAGCAAGCACATACTTCTGAAACACCTGGCGTATGTAATAATGTTGTTGAAATCTCTCGGATACACAGTCAACAAAAAGAAGTCAAGACTACTATCCTCTCAAACAATAATTTTCCTGGGTGCCAGCTTGGATACAAACACCCAGATGGCCTACCTTACGGCCGAGAAACAAGGGCAACTAACTCAATACTTCAGAAAACTGGCAACTTTCACCAGGTTGACTGCAAGGAAAATCCTGCAGGCTCTGGGATTTATGGCATCTTGCATCCTACTAATCCCATGTGCAAAGCTGCATATGAGGAAACTTCAATGGTACCTAAAAAAACCTATGGTCTCAACACAGCCACAGTTTGGAAACAATAATACCACTGATTCCATGTCTTCAAAAGGAATTTCTGTGGTGGGCTCAAGCATGCCAAAGAAACACAGGTCTACCATTCTGCAAGCCTCAAGCAAATCAAGTCATCACAACAGACGCCTCGGATTACGCCTGGGGGGCGCACATGACAGATCGGTGCATTCAGGGCAAATGGTCCCAAAAAGAAAAGCACCTACACATCAATCAAAAGGAAATGCTAGCAGTAATAAATGCTATTACAGCTTTCAAAGACCTGCTGCATCCAGGCCAGCTATTGATAAGGACAGACAACACCACAGTAATGTGGTACATAAACAAACAGGGAGGAACCCATTCATACCCCCTATGCAGGCTAGCCATGTCTCTTTGGAACATGGCTCTGGAATTGCAAATCGAGCTTCAATCACAGTTCCTGCCAGGCAAGGAAAACACGCTGGCAGACAACCTAAGCAGAAATATGACAGATCCACACGAATGGAAGTTGCATCCTCAAGTTTTTTCAAAGATAATTCAAGCATGGGGAAGGCCAGACATGGATCTCTTTGCCTTCCACAGAAATCAACAATTGGCAAAATTCTGCTCAAGGACCTTTCATCCACAGGCCTGGAAAGTGGACGCACTCTCTTTCAGTTGGACAACAATGACAGTTTATGCCTTTCCACCTCTTCCTCTGCTGCCCAAAGTTCTATTAAAAACCAGAGCAGACAGAGCAAAGATGATTCTCATTGCTCCAGACTGTCCAAGACAACACTGGTACCCACTCCTGAGGAGCCTGACGCATTCCCCACCATGGATCCTGCATCTAATGCCTCTTCTACTGACTCAGCACAACTTCAAAACTCTTCACAGTCAGCTGAAAACACTCAATCTAGCCGCATGGAAGATTCCTTAAAATCACAACAGACCCTACTCTCCAAGGAGGTGCAGGATGTCATTTTGGAGGCCAGAAGACCTTCTACTAGAAAAGCCTACTCCGCAAAATGGAAACGGTTTTGTGCTTGGAATGAGAAAAAGGGCCAGAACCCTGGAATACTGAATTTACCTCAAATATTACAGTACCTAGCTGAGATGCTAAGCAGAGGACTTTCATTCTCCTCCATCAAAATCCATGCCTCAGCCATTTCTGCAGAATACAACACTGATCCTCCTTTATTCTCTTACCCCCTCTTAAGACAGTTCCTCGGAGGGGCTAAGAATATAAAACCCCCAAGGAAACAACCAGTACCTGCTTGGGACCTCAATTTCATTCTAGAAAAACTTACTTTGCCTCCCTTTGAGCCAGCTGCCTCCACAGAACTGCAATATTTGTCCTGGAAAGCAGCCTTCCTGCTGGCTATCACCTCAGCTCACAGGGTTTCGGAACTACAAGCCCTCATGGCTGTGCAGCCTTTCATCATTTTCCATCAGGACAGAGTATCCTTGCGAACCAACCCTTCCTTTATGCCAAAGGTAGTATCCAGGGTAGCCTTGAATCAGGCTATCCACTTACCTACCTTTTACCCCAATCCTCAAAACAAAGGGGAGAGACTACTACATTCCTTGGACATTCATAGGCAGCTAAGTTATTATTTGGACAGAACAAAGCCTTTCAGAAAATCAGAGCAACTCTTTGTGTCGTATGCTACAGGAGCTCAAGGAAAGCCTATTTCCAAACAGACAATCTCAAAATGGATAGCCCACTGCATACGCTTTTGTTACTCTTTTCATGGTAAAACTGTACCTGCAGGCATCCGGTCTCACTCCACAAGGGCCACAGCCACCTCTGCAGCTTTCCTCAGGGGGGTTCCTACCAAAGATATTTTGGAAGCTGCCACTTGGAGTTCTGTACATACTTTCTCCAAGCACCATCACCTACCATTATACTCCAAATCTAGAGCAGGCTTTGCCACTGCAGTCTTGCAGGGCATCCTGGCTCCTCCTAGTTCCACCTAGTGCCTACCACCCATTTTTTAGCTTTGGTATTCTACCCATCTGTTATGACTGCAGCTGTATGCACGATGAACATAGTACAGTTTTGTACCTACCATAAATGTAGATGTTCAAGTGCTAATACAGCTGCAGTCCAGGTTTCCCTCCCTCCTTCCCCTCTGGGACAGGTCTAATGGCTAACTCTTCTTCATACAACCTGATTGGGGTATTCTATTATGGTGTATTTGCTTGCAACTACTGTTTTTTGATTATACTGCATTGCATTATTACATAAATTTATGTATTAACTTCCTTCTGGGGGCACCTGACATCTGGGGCAAGAAAAACTGAAGAAAATGGCGTTGGCTGGTTCCTTTATACCCCTGTCGCACTGACGTCAGGGAAGAAGCGACGACATCCGACGCCGGACCTAGACTTTGGAATTCGGCCGACCGAGGACCCGCCTGATGGCAGGAAAACCCATCTGTTATGACTGCAGCTGTATTAGCACTCGGACATCTACATTTATGGTAGGTACAAAACTGTACTTTTCTGCAACACCGGCTCTGTACTGTCAACTAAACACAGCATTAATGTTCGATATTTCAAATTTGTGCTTTTCACTTTCCAATGTTTGCAGCATTCGGCTTTATAGTCTCGAGATACTGAAATTCGAGACTTCAGTATTTTAGATTATAAAGTGAATCATATATATATATATATATATATATATATATATATATATATATATATATATATATATATATATATATATAAATGAGCTACACACACACTATGAAAGGGAAATGCTAATATTACTTAGATTTGTAAAAAAAAAAGTTTATCATTTACTACAGTTTAATTGCCTTTTATATGAAGTTGATACCCCCCCATCCCCCAAATGAGACAGTTTTCTTCTGCGCCCTCAGCATTTTAGTAGGCTAACTTTAAAGGAAAACTCCACCCTAGAACTACAAAAAAAAAACATTTTTTTTTCATTGTATCTGTGTTTTTTAGCTATTTTAATGCCTCAAAAATCACTCCAAGTGCTTTACAATTTTAATGTGCTTCTCTCAAAATGGCGGATGATGGGGCCTACCTTGATAACGTGATCCTATTTTCTTGCTTTCCTTCCTTTTTTCCCAGAATACACAAATACACAAAAACATACTCGGACACTCTAAATAAAAATCTGCAAAAGCAACAGAGACCTGCAAAGCAGACATCCAAGCAACCCCCACCCCCCAATACAAACCGTGAAACACATACTTCACAAAACCAGTGTGCCACAACATCACAGCCCTTAAGGCGATATAACATACCCAACACACTAGTAATAGGTGACTCTATAGTCAGGCACACTGACGTCCCACTCACTAGGCTGAACAAGGAGGTGGTTACTGTTAGCTGCCAATCGGGTGCCAGGATCCACCACATAACACAATCACTCAGGTCACTCCAGAACAAGCACAAATATGACTCTGTCATTGTTCATGTTGGTGTGAATGACCTGAGATATACCTCCCTGGACTACATGAAAAGAGACATGGAAGAGCTCTCTGATCATGCAGCCCAGGCTGGTATGAACCTGACCCTGACCCTGAGTAGCATCCTGCCCTCACCAAGAATGATACCTCAGTATAAAGAAAAAAAAGGATCAATTTCAACAATTGCTAAGCTTCTGGTGTCATTCAAAGGGAATCCAGTGTCTGTCAGCCTGGGATTACATGCTCGACAAGCCACGCTGCTTCGCTAGAGACGGCTTGCACCTGTCACCCTTAGGCTTTCGAATACTGGCTAAGGCTCTTGCCACCCCCATAGTGCCTTTTTTAGGCAAGGCTCAAAAGACAAACCCATCGCCGTAAATAGCACAAGTAACAAAAAACTGAGGGTAGTGCTACTCAGTGCCAGAAGTCTAAACCTCAGAATGCACACACTCGAGACACTCCTCAGTATGGAGAAAATCGAGGTATGTGCAGTAACAGAAACCTGGTTTAAGGCTCCAGAGAGCACCCCAGCACTAACTCATACCATACATTTCGGCCACAAAACCCAGACTGAAATACAAAAGGCGAGGGCGTATCCATATTCATCAAGGATGCCCACACCTCCAGTTTAGTAGCACAGCACGATGCCATGCCTCAGAGATCATCCACATGCAACTAACAGACAAAACTGCAATCCAAATTGTAGCTTGCTACAGATCACCCACCATGTCCCAGGACCCTCATTCCGCATTTCTGGAAACCCTGGGAAACATAAAGGTCCTACCAAACACCCTGATATTGGGTGATTTCAATTACCCAAACATTAATTGAGAGAACTACTCAAGTACTTACTCCCTTGCCCAACATTTCCTAGAATTTATAAACTCTAATGCCATGGATCAACCGGTCAACACCCCCACCAGATGTGTCAACATATTGGACCTGGTCATCACCAACATGGGCGACCGGTGTTCCACACTGGAGGTCAACATCTCGCTGGTTAGATCTGATCATAAACGAATCACTCTGGATGTCCATATTCCACCTCCACCCCTGGTCAAAGAAACCACCTTGAAAAACTTTTCAGAAGCAAACTTCACATTACTTAAGACCGAGGTGGAAAGTTTCAAAGCCCCCATGCTAAAGGATAATGCTGTCCAAGCTGCAAAATCCTTTACAAATGCAGTCTATGGGCACCTACATGAATGCATGGATCCTGCTATCCCAAGCAAAACCAAGACTCACTCCGTCAAGAAAAGGAAACCAGTCTGGTGGACCCCTGCCATAAACAAGCTATAGAATAGAAGGAGGAAACTAGTACAGAAAAGAGTAAAATCCCAAGAAGGGAAGACATCCCTGATCAGCATCAGCAGGAAACTACGATCCCTCATAAAATCATCCAAGGCTAGCTTGGAAAGAAGAATTGCCAAGGACTCCAAAGATAACCACAAGGCATTCTTCAGCTATGTCAAGAATCTAAGTGGCAATTCTCAGATCTGCTCGGTGTTAGTGCAGAATGGCACAAAATACACTGAACCAACCAGTATCGCCAATATCCTGGCAGGCAGGTTAAGTGCAAACTTCACCCCACTCTCACCCCCAAAAGGGCCCATAACCATACCAGAAGAATGTAGTGCCCCTGAAAACACAGATGCTCAGGTTAAAACAGCCGTCTCCAAAGCCAAAAACACAGCAACAATGGGTCCGGACAGTGTCCCAGGCTCACAGATTAACTAACCCCTCACCTAAACACACTGTTCAAACTCAGCCTCTCCACAGGCTACGTGCCCATAGAGTGGCGAGCAGCAATGGTTATTCCGTGCCACAAAGGTGGAGCCACAACAGACGCCCTATAAGCCTGACTAGTTTGGTCTGCAAGGCTATGGAGCGCATCATCATGGATCTCATTAACAGAGACATTGGGAACCTCCAAACACTGGACCCTACCCAGTTCGGCTTTAAGGGCAGATCATGCCTCCTAAACCTGGTGGACTTTTTTGAGACAGTTACCAAGGCTATAGACTAGGGAAAGGTGGTCCACACAGCCTACCTAAACCACGCAAAGGCCTTCGACACCATTCCCCATTCAGGTATTATAGTCAAGCTCACCAGCCTGAACATAAACCCCTATGCCATGAGATGGGTTGCCAACTGGCTCATGGACAGAGCCCACATGGTAAGAGTTGCGGGAGCTAGGTCTGTCTCTAAACCGGTTACAAGTGGCGCTCCCCAGGGCCCAGTCCTAGGACCCCTCCTGTTCGGCATATGCTTTTTAGAGGTACAGGCTAGCACAGGACGACTATGGCTGACCAAGTTTGCAGACAACTGCAAACTAGGAGCTATAATTGACTCTCCGGCTAACACCAGCATCCTCCAAATGGGTCTCACTGGGACAGATACCTGGTGTCAAAACCATGGCCTCAAGCTAAATGCCAAAAAGTGCATAGTCATCCAATTTGGAAAAAACATAGTACCCACAAACTACCACATAGGTGGTAGCCCCCTAAATACAGAAGACATCCTAAGGCATCTGGGGACCCAAGTAGATAGTAACCTTTCCTTTGACAATCACATTGCCAAAGTGGTTAGAAAATCCTTCTATGTGGCTCACCTAATCACAAAAGGGTTTGCATCCAGATCAAAAGATGTCATTGTGCCCCTCTATGCATCACACATCAGACCCATCATAGAGTACAATGCCCCATTTGGGATGTTCCTTACAAGACACCTGCCCTATACAGCTTGACTGAAGAAACTCCAGCTGTACTTGGTTGCATACCGCCTACTCAGAGGTGATCTCTGCTTGACATACAAGGCCACGTCCAGCCCAGAATTGATGGACATGCTCCTCCTAAAGAAAACCATATCCTCTCGAGCCACACGCTCTAGGGATCTAAACCTCACCACAACAATAAATAGGACGTGCTGGAGGGATAGATTCCTGTCAAGGAGACTTCCCATGCTCTGGAACAAGATTCAAATCTACATTAGGCAGAACTCGCTAACCCCCTTCAAGAAGAACCTTGAAAAGTGGATGGGAAACAAAGTATACCCCGGGGATCACTTCACTGGCTCTGATGGACAGAGGCACAGGGAACTAATCTAAGGGGTTGAGTAAGCCAACACATTCTGGTTAGGCTTATAAATGCCTTTGGGCAGATAGCCTAGTACCTACCTATGAGCCTACGACTCATGCCAGACATAAGGAAGTAGTGCTGTTTTCTCATGCCATTAAAATAAAATATAACAGTAGGACTATGAAGCACTGTAATCTAAACATACCTTCTGTAAAAGAGATGCTTCTCTGTTTACCTGACTGAGCCTCATTTATGTGCCAGAGTTTGTTCTATGCTGTAAATAGCTATTAGCTACTTGCAGCAAAAGAAAGCAGATAAGAACAGTTTTTTGTAAGAGGAGTCTTCTGTAGTCGTAACAAACTTGATACACCAGCCCTCAACATACTCTCATGCTGTTGTGTGAAAACTCTCACTGCAATAAATAATCCTTACAAGTGAAGAGTAGTAGAACTCAAACTTAGTCTGTCTGCTGCTTTCCAGTGCCCTCAGAGAGAGGGGTTTTCTCTCTCATAAATGATGCAGACTTAAAATGTGCTTTATTAGTTCCTCAATTATTTCTGTCATGTTCCGCCTCATTTTTTCTATTTCATATTTATTTATACTTTGGTAACCAGGAAAGTGAACTGGTCCCAGGAACCTTTACAGCCCCAACATAAGCTACACTGCAAAGATAATAGCAATTATTAAATGCACTTTATCAATACAAAGAAAAAAATACTGACAGAAAGACAGCGACCAATATTGCATGTGAACACATAGCTAATGTGTGACAGTGACCAAGTAAATCATTGAGCAACATTTACTAGAATGTATACATTAATAATGCTTAACTATACTATGTTTATTATAAAAGATTTGTTGCATGCACACATTATACACACACACACACACACACACACACACACACACACACACACACACACACACACACATTGTGTGTGTGTGCGTGTGTGTATTTATGTATCTAAAGTACATGTGTACAAAAGTGTGTGTGTGTGTGTGTGTGTGTGCAAATTTAAATACAGCTAAGTACTTCTGATTTCCTTTTCTTAGTGTTCTTAATGCAAGGGCACATAGTAAATGTATGTTAAAGTAAATTCAGCTGTATATAAAAAAAAAATGCTACAATCTCCCTGTGCTCTGACTGGGTGTGCTTCTCAGCTGATAAGTATATTTTTTGCACTTTTTAACTGTTCAGATTTGAATAAAACACTAATTGAATTCACGTAGTAAAAAGTCCAAAGCACACACAGCCAGCCAACAGAGCACGGTACCAGCGAAAAAATAATACAAAAGAAACTAATAAGCATATAACATACGCTGGTATCTAATGGCACACAATCCAAAAACGTAAAATGACCAGCAAGTAAGTGGAACAATTTGCGTGATAATAATCCAAAACGCTATGTTTTTTACGAAGGATGCTGTGCATCTGAAACAACTTCTGGTAAAACACTGGGACATTCTTCTCTTGGACAATGAAATTAATAGGGTTGTAGGTCCAAGGCCTAATGTACTGTTTAAGAACAAACCTAATCTCAGAAGGTTGCTTTGTAGACCTAAAAATGTTCTGACTATGAAAGGGACGAATAGTTGTGAAACTAACACCATACCTTGTGGTAAATGCAACCAATGTATGTACATTGAGAAAGAAGTAGACTTTATTCATCCTATTACAAAACAAATATTTCATTTTAACACAGCAACAAACTGTAATAGTAAGAATGTTATATACCTGGCAAGATGCATAGCATGCCCTGCGTTCTATATTGGGAAAACCAATAGGTCCCTGAAAGAACGTGTAAGGGAACATGTGTATCATATTAGAATAGGTTCGGAGTTTAATGCTTTGGCCAAACATAATATGGACCTGGGTTCTATACATACTTTTAAATTTAGTGTATTACAAAAGATAGAAATCAACACAAGAGGGGGTGATTTAATTAATTATACTTTAGAATGTGAACTGAAATGGATAATTAGATGTAGGGCTGACCAACCACCAGGTTTAAACGATAAGGTCCAAGTAAAACCCTTTTTAAAAAAGGAGAAGGCTTAACAGACCTAAGCATTAGATAGAATTTTTATGTCTAGGTTTCTGTTTAGATTTTAGTATTTTTATGTTCACATACTTTGTATGTGTTGTATATGGCTTATGAAGTTATCAGCATTGCTTAATATATTTGATTGTGTTCAAATTTATATTATATATTGTATATTATATTATATTATATATCTGCATATTTAAAAGGAGTTTTAGTATAGGTTAGAATGTTACATGAATACTCGTATCTTATTCAGTATATTCTAATATGCTGTAATATATGTTTTTATTGTTTGTGGAATTAGCGCTTTAATGCATTGGAGTTTTTAAAGAAAACTGAGTTTTTGTATGGTTGAATAGTTGACCAATAGCAATGCAAGGAGGGATATTTAAATGAGAAAGTTTTTTATGCTGTGTATAAGTCTGAAGAAGCCTTCGGGTGAAAGCGCTTACTTGTGAATAAAGGGATCCGTTTTATATACTTTTATTCAGCGTTTTGGATTATTATCACGCAAATTGTTCCACTTACTTGCTGGTCATTTTACGTTTTTGGATTGTGTGCCATTAGATACCAGCGTATGTTATATGCTTATTAGTTACTAATTGAATTCAGTTCAGAATACATTTATTTAAACTGTACTTGCTTTAATACTGCTACACACTCGTGTGCTAGCTTGCACTGCACTTGAATTGTTTTTATTGCTGTTTTAGCTGCTTTTCTATAAAAAAAAAATTCTAAATTCTAAGCTTGTTTCCTGCCTTTCCTGTAACTAGTCTAGTCCAGGTACAGATTTGCTTTATCAAGGACTGTTTGTAAGCTTCTGAGCCCTGCAAGCCTTTCTGTGTTGGAGGGAAGCCTTCTAGCTTATGTGTGGGAGAGGTAAGCACTAGGTAGCCTATCTACCACAAGAGGAGTGGGTTCTGGCTCAGAAATTGTAGTGTATTGGCCGTTAGGGGAGTTTTTCTATCTTTTTCAACTTTCTGGGTTAAAAGCCCGCATTTGCACTTTCCCCCCTTTCCTTTAACTAGTCTAGTCCAGATACAGATTTGCTGTATCCAGGACTGTATGAAAACTTCTGAGCCCACCAAGCCTTTCTGTGTGGGAGGGAAGCCTTCTAGCATATCAGTGGGAGTGGTAAGCACTAAGTAGCCTATCTACCACAGAAGGAGTGGTTTTTGGCCCAGAAATTGTAGTTTATTGGCCATTTGGGCAGCTTTTCCATCTCTTTCAACTTTATGGCTTAAAAGCCCACATTTGCACTTGTTTCCCATCTTTCTTGTAACTAATCTAGTCCAGGTACAGATTTGCTGTATCCAAGACTGTTTGTAAGCTTCTGAGCGGTGTCAGTCTGCTCTTCAATTTTTCCCTTAGATCTACTAGCTTTCTCCTCTCCTGCACTTTTACTAGCTTATTAATCTAGCACCTTACCAGACTTCTTGTAGCAATTATTGTAGCACACAAAAGTGCTACCAGCACTAAACGTTCTACAAGGAAACAGCTCCAGTACTTATTATTAATGCCCACCCTTCCAGACATGTCGAAAGGTCAGTTCCCTGTGCTTTCTCCTATTAACCTGGTGAACTTGGGCATCCTGAGGCAATGTAGCAACTGCCTCATGTGCACTGACACCCCTCTCCTCTTACCTCTCAACACTCGGACTTGCAAGAGATGCACATATATATCCAAATTGGAAGCCACACTCTCTCCAGCCAAGATCGGAATAGCTGGTCAAGAGGAGAAGGTCAACACTTGCACCACACCACATGGAGCATATAGCCCTCCAGAGCACACGCCAGCACTGCTTTCACATAAAAAAACAAACTGCACACCCACCTTTACGGAGGCTGTCAATAAAAATCTACCCAAACAGCAGAGACCGCCAAGGCAAAAACGCACTCGACCACCACAACACAACACTAATCATGAGCACATAGCTCTCCTAAACAGTGTGCCACACAACCAAAGCCCCTAAGGCAAAACAGCATGCCCAACACACTAGTCATAGGTGACTCGATAGTGAAGGCACACTGATGTCCAACTTACTAGGTTGAATAAGGAGAAACTGTCAGTCAGCTGCCTGTCAGGCGCTAGGATCCACCACATAGCACATGCACTCAGGTCCCTCAACAACCCGTACAAATATGACTCTATCACTGTACATGTGGGTGTAAGTGACCTGAGATGTACCTCCCAGTACTGCATGAAAAGAGACATGGAGGAGCTTTCGGATTATGTAGCCCAGGCGGGTATGACCCTAGCCCTGAGCAGCATCCTACCATCACCCAGAATAATACCACAGTACAAGCAGAAAATTATTGATTTCAACAATTGGCAGTTTCTGGTGTCATTCTAAGGATATCCAGTATCTGTCTGCCTGGAATGACATAACTGACAGACCTTGATGCTTTGCCAGTAATGGCCTGCATCTGTCACCCCTGGGCTCCAGATATTGACCAAGGCTCTTGCCACCCATATAGTGCCTTTTTAGGTGGTGTTCCAATGACCAAATTACCACCGTAATAGCTACAAGCGAATGCAATCTGAGGGTCATGCTGCTCAACGCTAAAAGTCTAAATCTCAAATGCACTCACTCGAAGCACTCCTTAAAATGGAGAATATCGACATTTGTGCCGTAACAGAGACCTGGTTCAAGGCAGCAGAAAGCACCCCTGCACTACCAGGCTATAACTCATTTCACACCTTTCGGCTACAGAACTTGGACCAAAGTTCTTAAGGCAGTGGTGTTTCCATGTTCATAAAGGATGCGCACACTTCCAGACTGGTAGTCCAGCACAAAGCATCTGAAATACTTCAGGTGCAGCTAACATTAGGTAAGACAGTGATTCAGGTTGTAGCCTGCTATAGGTCCCCAACCATGTCCCAAGACTCACACTCCACGTTCCTAAGCACCCTGGAGAATATTAAGGTCCAACCTAACACACTCATACTGGGTGACTTCAACTACCCCTCCATTAACTGGAAAAACTACTCATGTACCAATACACTTACCCAAAATTTTGTGGAATTCATTAATTCTAAAGCCCTGGACCAGCTCGTTCTTACCCCCACTAAAGGTAGCAACATCCTTGACCTGGTCATTACTAACATGGATGATCGTTGCTCTACACCAGTAGTCATCTCCTCCCTTGTTAGATCCAACCACAGACTAATCACCTTGGAAATCCACATCCCTCTGACCCTCCCCACAAAGGTAACCAACATGAAAAACTTCTCCAAAGCTAACTTTGGGCTCCTAAAAACAGAAGTGGCTAACTTCACGGCACCCATGCAAAAAGAGATCAGTTGCATGACTACCGAATCATACACCAATGCACTGTACGAACATGTAACAAATGCACGGATCCCTCCATATCCAATAGAACTAAGATGCTCTCCTCCAAAAAATGAAGCCAATCTGGTAGTCCCCTGCCATAAACAAACTCTACAACAGGAGGAGGAAACTGATGCGGAATAAGGTGAAGTCCCAAGACTGGAAAAACTCCCTTATCAGCCTCAACAAAAAGTTGAGATCCCTCAACAAATCCTCTAAAGCTAGCTTTGAAAACAGAATTGCAGCAGATAGTAAAGACAACCACAAGGCCTTCTATAGTTATGTAAAGAATCTCCACGGCAATACCCAGATTTGCTGTGAGCTACTGTGAAATGGTACCTCCTGTACCGAGCCAACAGATATTGCCAGTATACTGGCCGACAGATTCAATGCCAACTTTAACTCTCTCCCTCCAAGGGACCAGTCACAATACCGGTAGATTGCCAGGCACCCAGTATTACTGCTGCACAGGTTAAAACAGCACTGTCCAAGGCCAAGAATACAGCTTCTGTGAGACCTGACAATATCCCTGGCTGTGTTCTACATGAACTGCAAAGTGAACTGGCACATCACCTGTGTGGCCCTGTTCAATCACAGCCTCACCTCAGGCTTTTGTCCCTACTGTTTGTTACTGTATCTTTTTCTTCTGTCTCTGAAAAAAAGAAAAAAAAATATCCTTGTTTTCCCACCTTACTGAACTAGAATAGTCCAGTCTTCAGATTTTGCTGATCTCTGGGCTTTGTCATAGTTCCTGTGCTATCCATATCCTTATTTGGATAAGAGGAAGCTTCTTTGTTCATCAGTGGGAGTGGGGAGCACTGAGCAACCTATTTGTCCCTAGAGGAGTGGTTCCAGCCCAGCAACTTGTAGTTTATTGGCCATTTTGGGTCAATTCCTAGCTCTTTTCAACCCCCTGCTATAAAGCCCTCTTTTGCGCTTGTATACGACTCAGCACAGCTCCTCGTGGTGTCCTGCAGAGTTCTACAAGCAGCAGAGAGTGAAAGAGTGACTTTCCTTGATTTATAAGTATTTTTTTCTGGCTTTCTTTTGACTACTGTAACTCGACTGCATTTTGCCTAAAAACCCTTGAAATCAGCTCTGCATATTGTTTATACTGTATTTGTGTTGCTTCTAAACTGCACTTTAAAAGTTAGTTTTTGTTTAATTTAACTGTTAGGCTAACACACTCAAGTGCGCTAGCCGTTTTAAAGCATTTACTGTTTGTTACTGTATCTTTTTCTCTTGTCTCTGAAAGAAAAAAAAAAAAAAAAAAAAATATCCTTGTTTTCCCGCCTTGCTGAACTAGAATAGTCCAGTCTTCAGATTTTGCTGATCTCTGGGCTTTGTCATAGTTCCTGTGCTATCCATATCCTTATTTGGATAAGAGGAAGCTTCTTTGTTCACCAGTGGGAGTGGGGAGCACTGAGCAAACTATTTGTCCCTAGAGGAGTGGTTCCAGCCCAGCAACTTGTAGTTTATTGGCCATTTTGGGTCAATTCCTAGCTCTTTTCAACCCCCTGCTATAAAGCCCGCTTTTGCGCAAAGTTGCTCATAGAGCAGCATCGGGCAGCGCCGGTTAATCAAGTTTAAACTATTTCTGGCTCCACAAAGTGTGCTCTTCAATTTTTCCCTTAGAACTGCTCTACTTGCAATCTAAACAGTCTATTCTCTATCTGAAAAGCCCAGCACTTGCTCCTAAAGCATTTTATACAGGTAAAGCACTCTTAAACAAAAAGAAAGTACTTCATTCACCTAAATCCCCTTGAGTATCCATTTCCCTATAGGTCCTTTCTGACTCAGTTACACAGCAATCCTTTACACTATTCTAGCATGTCGAAGGGTCAGTTGCTGGCGTCCTCTCCTGTTCAGCTGGTGAATCTGGAAATCTTGAGGCAATGTTACAATTGCCTCATGTACACAGACAACCCTCTCCTCCTCCCAACAAATACATGTGAGAGATGCAACTATATAGCCAAACTGGAGGCTGAGCTCTCTCAACTCAGTACTGGCAAAACCAGTCAGGAGGAGAAGGTAACCACGCACACCGCAAACCCAGTCTCACATAGACCTATCACAACTGCAAACCAAACACACAAAAACATACTCGGAGGCTCTGATTAAAAATCTACCAAAACAACAGAGGCCTCCAAAGCAGACACCCAAGCGACCACTACCTCAAGACATAGCACATGCAACACATAGTTCACAAAGTCAGTGTGCTAAACAGTCACAGCCCTTAAGGCCAAACAACATGCCAGATACACTTGTAATAGGTGACTTCATAGTCAGACACACTGACGTCCCGCTTAGCAGACTGAACAAGGAAAAGGTTACAGTAAGCTGCCTGTCGGGCACTAGAATCTGCCACATAACACAAGCACTCAGGTCACTCCAAAGCAAGTACAAATATGACTCAGTCATTGTCCATGCCGGTGTGAATGACCTGAGATGTACCTCCCTGGACTACATGAAAAGAGGCATAGAGGAGCTCTCTGATTATGTAGCCCAGGCTGGTATGACCCTGACCCTGAGCAGCATCTTACCCTCACCAAGAATGATGCCACAGTACAAAGACAAAATGATCAGCTTTAACAATTGGCTTAATTACTGGTGTCATTCTAAGGGGATCCAATGTCTGTCTGCTTGGGATGACATGCTTGACAAGCCACGCTGCTTCGCAAGGGATGGCTTGCACCTGTCACCCCTGGGCTTCCGGATATTGGCCAAGGCTCTTGCCACCCCCATAGTGCCTTTTTTAGGCAAGGCTCAAAAGACAAACCCACCTCCCTAGAAAACATATGTGAAAAAAAACTAAGGGTAATGCTGCTCAATGACAGAAGTCTAAACCTCAAGATGCACACTCTCAAAGCCCTCCTCAGTATGGAGAACATCGATGTCTGTGCAGTGACTGAAACCTGGTTCAAGGCTCCTGAGAGCACCCCAGCACTACCAGGTTTTACCTCGTATCATGCTTTCCGGCCCCAAAACTTGGACCGAACCACAAAAGGAGGGGGAGTATCCATATTCATCAAAGATACCCACACCTCCAGGTTAGTGGCAATGCACGAAGCATCGGAGACCATCCAGGTGCAACTAACCATAGGCAAAACTGCCCTACAGTTTGTAGCATGCTACAGACCACCCTCTCAAACTCAGGAACCCCACTCAGCCTTCCTGAAGACACTGGAGAGTATGAATGTCTCTCCAAATACCATCATATTGGGAGACTTCAACTACCCAAACATAGACTGGGAACATTACTCAAGCCCCAACACCGTAGCCCAAAGGTTCCTAGAATTCATAAACTCAAATGCGATGGAACAACTAGTCACTATTCCCACAAGAGGAGATAATATACTAGACTTGATCATCACAAACATGGGGACAAAATGCTCCACACCGGAAATATACCCCTCATTGGTGAGATCAGACCACAAATTAATCTCACTGGAAATCCACATCCCGCCCCCACCCCCTGCACAAAAGACCACAGTGAAGAACTTCTCAAAAGCCAACTTCCCACTTCTTAAGACTGAAGTGGTATCCTTCAAGGCCCCTGGGCCAGTGGAAACCACAACCCACACCGCTGAATCCTTTATAAATGCCTTCTACAGGCACCTTCAGGAATGTATGGATCATGCAATCCCTAATAAAATCAAGACCCATTCCCCCAAAGGCAGGCGCCCTGTCTGGTGGACCCCAGCCATTAACAAACTTTACGACAGGAGGAGGAAGCTACTACATGACAGAGCAAAATCCTTAAAAGGGAAGGCATCTCTGATCAGTACTAGCAAAAAACTACGATCACTCATAAAATCATCCAAGGCCAACTTTGAGAGAAAAATCGCAAAAGACACAAAAGACAGTCACAAGGCCGCCTTTAGCTATGTTAGAAACCTGGGTGGAAACGCCCAGATATGCTCAGAGTTGGTCCAAAATTACGCAAAATACACTGAACCCACAGACATTGCCAACATTCTGGCAGACAGGGTCAGTGCAAATTTCTCCGCCCCCTCCCCCCCAAAAGGAGAAATATCTATCCCAGCAGAGTGTAGCCTCCCTAACATCTCAAATGCCCAGGTGAGAGCCGCCCTCTCCAAAGCTAAAAACACAGCATCAATGGGACCGGACGGTGTCCCGGGCTGTGTGCTACATAAACTCCAAGAGGAACTAAACCCACACATAAGGCTGCTGTTTAATCTTAGCCTTACTAAAGGATACGTACCCAAAGAGTGGCGTACAGCAACAGTGGTCCCACTCCACAAAGGCGGTGCTTCTACGGACCCTGGAATTTACCGCCCCATAAGCTTGACGAGCCTGGTCTGCAAAGCTATGGAAAGGATCATTATGGAACTCATAAACAAAGACATTGGGGACCTACAGACATTGGATCCTACCCAATTTGGCTTTGTCAAGGGCAGATCCTGCCTTTTGAACTTGGTCGACTTTTTTGAAACAGTCACTAAGGCCATTGATGAGGGTAAGGCAGTTCACACAGCCTACCTTGACCTTGCAAAGCCTTCACACAATACCCCACTCGGGCATCATAGACAAACTCACCAGCTTAAATGTAAACCCATATGTCACAAGATGGGTTGCAAACTGGCTCAAGGACAGAACCCACAAGGTCAGAATTGCTGGAGCCATGTCAGACTCTAAGCCAATCACAAGCGGTGTCCCACAGGGCTCAGTCCTGGGACCCCTCTTGTTCGGCATTTATTTTTCCGAGGTGCAAGCAAACATAGGAGGATTGTGGCTGACAAAGTTCGCAGATGACTGCAAACTGGGTGCCATAATTGACACTCCAGCGGACACAAGCATCCTTCAGAGAGGCCTCATAGAAACGGATAATTGGTGCCAGAGCCATGGCCTTAAACTGAACGCCAAAAAATGTATAGTCATACCCTTTGGGAAAAACAAGGTACCCACAAATTACCACATAGGTGGTAATCCATTAAGTACGGAAGAGGTAATCAGGGACCTAGGGACCCAAGTTGACAGTAACCTCTCATTTGACACTCACATTGCCAAAGTGGTTAGGAAGACCTTCTATATTGCCCACCTTATCATGAAGGGATTCACATCTAGATCAAGAGAGGTCATTGTGCCCCTGTACTCTTCTCTTATCAGGCCCATGATTGAGTACAATGCCCCATTTGGGATGTATCTTACCCGACACCTGCAGCAGTTGGAAAGACCCCAAAAGTTCCTCACCAAGAGGATAAAGGGTCTCAAACGTATGTCATATGCTGCCCGGCTGAAGAAACTCCAGCTCTATTCAGTCGCATACCGCCTACTCAGAGGTGATCTATGCCTGACGTACAAGGCCATGTCCAGTCCGGAATTAATGGACATGCTCCACCTCAGAAAATCCAAATCCATCAGAGCCACGAGAGCAAGAGATTTGAACCTCAACACAGAAATAAATAGGACGTGCTGGAGGGACAGATTCATAACCCAGAGGCTCCCTACACTCTGGAACAGAATCCCAGTCCATGTTAGGCAGAGCCCCTCACTAACTCTCTTCAAAAGAAATCTTGACGAGTGGATGGGAGATCGTAGGTTTACCCCGGGGGTCATTTCTGTGTCACTACTAGACAGAGGCACAGAAAACTAAACCCTAAATGGGCGTAGTATTCTCATCCTAAGGGGTGGTGAAAGCCACACACTATCTGGCTAGGCTTATAAATGCCCTAGGGCAGATAGCCTAGTACGAACCTATGAACCTATGAATGGTGCACTGTTAGTCATCCCACTCCACAAAGGAGGAGCAAATACAGACCTTGGAAACTATCGTCTCATTAGCCTGATGAGTCTGATATGCAAAGCTATGGAACGCATCATCATGGACCTAATAAACAAGGATATAGGGAATCTCCGAACTCTGGATCCCACACAGTTTGGTTTTGTGAAGGGTAGATCATGCCTGCTTAACTTGGTCAACTTCTTTGAGTCAGTTGCCAGAGCTGTGGATGAAGGCAAGGTGGTTCATACAGCCTCCCTTGATCTGGCCAAGGCCTTTGATACCATTCCCCACTCGGGAATCATAGAAAAACTCACTAAACAAGGCATCAACCCCTGTATCACTAGATAGATTACAAACTGGCTCACAGGTAGAACCCACAGTGTGAAAGTAGCTGACACTAAGTCAGACTGCCGACCACTCATGAGTAGAGTCCCACAGGGTTCGGCCCTGGATCCTTGGTATCTACTTCTCTGAAGTCCAGGCCAACATGAAGGGACTCTGGCTGACGAAGTTTGCAGACGGTTGCAAGTTGGGAACTGTTAACTCCCCAAGTGATGTTGACATCGTACAGAAAGGCCACACTGAGACCAACGACTAGCGTCAGAACCATGGCCTTAAGCTCAATGCCAGAAAATGTGTTGTCATCCCCTTTGGGAAAAAAATGGTTTCCTTGAACTACCACATCAATGGTAGTCCACTGAACACAGAAGGCATTATAAGAGATCTCAGAACCCAGGTTGACAGCAACCTCTCTTTTGACCACCACATTGCCACTGTAGTCAGAAAATCCTTCTATGTGGCACATCTGATTGCTAAGGGTTTTGCATCCAGGAAGAAAGAGGTCATTGTCTCCCTATACTCTTCCCTCATTAGGCCAATCATGGAGTACAAGGCCCCATTTGGCATGTACCAGCAACAACTGGAGAGGCCACAAAAGTACCTTACAAAGAGGATCCTAGGCCTTAAACATTTGTCCTGTATGGACAGACTAAAAAAACTCCAACTATTCTCTATCTCATATCGCCTACTTAGAGGAGATCTCTGCTTGACTTACAAAGCCATAGGTTCATAGGTAGGTACTAGGCTATATAAACCTAGCCAAAAGGTACCCTGGCTTTCGCCACCCAAGAAAATTATTTTCCTGTGCCACTGTCGAGCAGAGCCACAGAAGTGATCCCCGGGGTGAATTTCCCATATCCCATCCAATCATCAAGATTTTTCTTGAAGAGTACTAATGAGGAGCTTTGTTTGATATAGACAGGTAGTTTGTTCCAGAGTATGGGAAGTCTCTGCGACAGGCATCTACCCCTCCAGCATGTTCTATTTATTGTGGCGACAAGGTTTAGGTCCCTAGAACATGTAACTCAGAGGATTAGGCATTTCTTTAAGTGGAGCATGTCCAAAAGCTCTGGGTTTGACATAGCTTTGTGTGTTAGGCAGAGATCGCCTCCGATTAGGCGATATGTGACAGAGTAAAGCTGCAGTTTTTTGAGACTGTCTGTGTAGGGCATCTGTTTGAGGCCAGTAATCCTCTTTGTGATGTATTTCTGTGGCCTTTCCAGTTGTTGTAGATGTCTTGTGAGGTACATACCAAAAGGGGCGTTGTACTCTATAATGGGTCTAATGAGTGACGAGTAGAGGAGAACAATGACCTCTTTTTTCCTGGATAAGAAACCTTTTGTGATGGTGTGCCACATATAAGGATTTCCTGACTACTGTGGTGATGTGATTATCAAAGGAGAGACTACTGTCCACCTGTGTCCCAAGGTCTCATCACACTTTCGGTGTTAAGTAGACTACCGTCTGTGTGATAGTTCATGGGTACAGAGTTTTTACCAAAAGGGATGACAGTGCACTTTTTGGCATTAGGCTTGAGGCCATGGCTTTGACACCAGGCATCTGTCTCAATGAAGCCCTTTTGTAAGATGTCCACATCTTTTGGAGTTTTGGTTATGGCTCCTAGTTTGCAGTCATCTGCGAACTTCATTAGCCAAAGACCTTCTGTATTAACCTGTACTTCAGAGAAGTAAATACCAAACAGGAGAGGACCCAGGACTGAACCCTGTGGTACTCCACTTGTCACTGGTCTGAAGTTTGATTTGGAGTCTGCTACTTTCACAGTGTGGTTTCTGTCAGTGAGCCAGTTGGCAACCCGTCTTGTGACATAGGAATTTATACCTAGTTTAGTGAGTTTATCTATAATTCCAAAGTGGGGGGATGGTGTCTAAAGCCTCGGTGAGATCTAGATAGGCTGTGTGAGCCACCTTACCTCATCTACGAGTTTGGTGACCGCTTCAAAGAAGTCTATCAGGTTTAAGAGACATGATCTGCCTTTTACAAACCTGAACTGGGTGGGGTCCAGAGTTTGGAGATTACCAGTGTCATTGTTTATAAGTTCCATGATGATCCATTCCATAGTCTTGCAGACCAGGCTCATCAGGCTAATGGGACGGTAGTTTCCGGGGTCCATGGTGGCTCCACGTTTGTGGAGTGGGATAACCTAGCTCTGTTAAAAATGCTACATCTAAAGAAATCCCAATCCCTCCACACCACATGCTCTAGAGACCTCAACCTCATTACCACAATCAACAGAACATGCTGGAGGGATAGGTTCATAACCCAGAGACTGCCCATGCTATGGAATAGACTTCCCATACATGTCAAGCAGAGCACCTCACTGGCCCTCTTAAGAGAAATCTTGATGAGTGGATGGGAAGTAGAAAATTCACCCCAGGGATCACCCCAGTGGCTTTACTCGACAGAGGCACTGGGAACTAAGGTCCGGTGACACGATGCCAGGGTAATCCTATTGCCTAGGCTTGTAAAGGCTCCAGGGCTATTAGCCGAGTACATACCTATTTACTTATGAACCTATATTATTGTTACCCCCTGACAATGCAAGGACTGACTCAGTCGGTGGGAATCTCTTACAATGGATTTGCATGTACCAGAAATGCATCCCCCTCTGGAAGGATGTCACACAAAGCATAAAAGACCTTTTGTATGAACAGTATCGGTGCATCTAGTTGATAGGGATGCCACCTGACTCTCTTTATGCAGTTCTGGCCTGTGGGGGGGGGGGGGGGGGCTTGAAAATGGCAGATGCATTTATACTTTACAAGAAAACATATTTACTGACTTTTCTCTAAATGTCACAGAAATCTTTGCTACCACTCAAGTTATCTTAACACAAACTATTGTAAATAACATTTAACGCTTAGAATTTCAACACTGTGTTGCTGCATATCTAAGTTTGACAGAAGAGCAGACAATTGCCTTTAAACCCCTGACTGATCTAATTGCTTTGTTTTAATATGAAAGGAGAGTGTTAAGTTCTCCTCCCCTCTGCAATAAAAATAGTAGAAACAATCCCACAGCTCTATGTCTTTTTTTTATATCTGCTGCTGTGTTCCTGACATTAGCAGGATTAATTACCCGTCTAAGATTGACAGCAGTACCGGAAAGGGTAAACTACAGATTTAACTGTGTCCGGAAAGGGTAAACTACAGATTTAACTGTGTCCGGAAAGGGTAAACTACAGATTTAACTGTGTCTATGATATGTCAGGCAGGTAGAGATCAATTTCTTTGCAAAGTATGTGAGGAGTCGAGTTTAAAAAAAAAAGTGGGTGGGCTTTCCCTTCCTTTGACTCCAATGCAAGGAAATGAAAGTTTTAAAAACTACAAGCAGGTTTTGGGTACATACACAATGCTGGAACCATATTGTAGGGAGAAAAGAAACCTAACATTTGAGTTAAACTGTATGAGAGGGTGGCGTTTTCCTTTAATGTTGCACTCCTGAAGGAAATTGGAAAGGTAGCTCAAGGGGAATCCGCTGTTAGAGCCTGTGTAACGTGAGTAGCAGTAAAATAAGACACCAAAGGTAGTAACTGAACTATCACTGTGAAACTGTTTGATGCATTATTTGTTGATGACAAGTAACATCTAGTTAGTAATGTTAATCAATTAATGACCAAACGGTTTAAGAAAAAAAAAAAAGAAAAACTAAACGAGAGTACAGTCAACTTACAAATGGAAGACTATCTATGGACAGTAATAACAGATTTTTATAAATGACCCAAAAATATAATATATGGGAAATGCAGTATTTTGATTAAACCAGTGGAATGAGTGCTACATTGTTACATAGCTGATAAACATGACAGCCATACCTCTCAAGCTGTTAATGCAAAAAATCTGGACAAAGCTTGACAAAGGTGCAAAAATAGGGACATATTTTAAATATTGCTCTTATAAACCTAGAAAGTTGCTAGAGTAACAGGATGTGTTTTAACATACATTTTCTGAAGGATATGAAGTCTGAAATACGCATGTCATTACTTAGTGATGTCAGTCCTAAGATCATCCCAGTGTTTTTTCAGAAAACCACAGATTTTATGAGGAACAGGCCAAAAATATGGACATTCTGTGAAAATCTGTACAGTTGAGAGGTACGTCTGACAGAATGAACAAGACATAATTAAAAAATATAAGAAATATAAATGTAATTGAATAAAAAGTATAAAAATATAATAAAAATCTTTGAAAACCTTAACTGTAAGCAACTGTTAAACCCTGTAAGTAAGTATGGCCTACTACGTGATGTGTTAGTGATTAGGTCTGTCACTATGCTAAATTACTTCAAAAAAAAAAAAAAAAAAGTCATTAAGCTCGATGACCAACCTTATTACTACCACAGATACACTGTACACAAATGAAGAGCTTATCTCTGCCTTCAAGACTGTAAACCATGACTTTCTATTATAAAAAAATATAATGGCTGAGCTTTGGAGATCACATGCTGCCAAGGTTTCCAAATTATATATAAAAAAAAAAAAACAGAACATTTCAAGCATATGCTAACAATTCTTACTGAGGCAAAAGTGTTTTTAGTAATGGAGTATCACAAGGCTTAACACTGAACCCATTACATTCACGTGTCTCTTCATTAATAATGTGACTGTACACTTCCTTAACTTAAGCAGATGACATAGTAATGACTGACTCCCGTAAAACTCATGACAGACTCCAACCTAAATTCCAAGCATCTTTCACAAAACTGTCTCACTGACTGATGAACAAAAGACTCCTGCTGAATCCCAAAAAGACAAATGTTTGTAAACCTCAGAAATTTGCCACCTACCCAGCTGCTAACCATCAAGGACTGTAAACTTAATTGTATTCTGAAGTACAACAAAAATATCTTGCTATCCCTCAGGATCTGTCTTTGTACTTCTCCCTTCACACTGGTAACATTGCTACTAAAGTTAATTCACAACTAAATCTTTGCTATATATTCTCCCATGTACTGTCTCCTACTTCAAGGACAGCCTTAGATAAAAATGTCTTTTTATCAAAAACCTGAATGTGGTCTTCCACTGCTTTATTTAAACTCACCATCGAACATACATAAAGCTGCAAACAGCAGAAAATGTTGACTTATTGTGCTGACTGACATGAGCATGCATCATTGCATTTTCTTAAAACAGTCTGAATGGTTATGTATTACAAACAGAACTACTCCGCTGCTTGGTATTTAAAATTATTCAGTTAAGGGTAACATATCAGACAGTCAGGTTGTTCATAGCTGTTTACTAGGCTGATGACCACAAGGACCTTTTTAAGCCTATCCATGCATCCCAAATCTCTGACAAGTTCTGGTACCCTTGATAAGTGTAAGCATGGGCCTGGGAGATGACCCATTCACAGGTTACTTGTGTCCATTATTGATATAGGTGCCAAACCAGGGATGAATTTCTGGTTTCCCATCCAGTTATCAAAGTTCCACTTGAATTGGGTTAGGGAGGAACTCTGCTTCACATGGATGGGGAATTTGTTCCATAGACGGGGCAGTCTCTTTGATACATACCTATCACTCCAGCAGGTCCTATTTATATCACAGGCAAGGTTTAAGTCTTTAGAATGGGTAACTCTGGTGATGTTTGTTTTGTGGATATGCAGGAGGTCCATCAGAGAGGGGTCTGACAATGACCTGTATGGCAGGCATAAATCTCTCCTCAAAAGCCTGCAGGAGAATACAGCAATATGCATACCATAAGGGTGAATTTTCAATTATACATCCAGTCATGAAGATTGTTTAAAATGTGGCTAACGCATTTCATTGTTTGACATATATTTATTTACTTATTTCTTTGTTGACTGGGTTAGTCTTACTAGTCTAGTGGCCTCTTTTCAGAGTAGAGCTGAAGTGAAATTTATAGTAACAAAGACAGGTAGCTCAAAATGAGGGAAGGCCAAGCATGAGCATAACAAATCAGTGCAACAAACACAGCTCAAGGACACAACAGACAAGAAGTTTATTCAATTAATATAAGCTTTCATGCAACAATGCTTCCTCAAATGTATTAAAAAGTTTGACTGTAAGAGTAGCAACTTTGAAATACAATCACTTTAGACATCACATGACCAGAATCTACCAATGACAACAATTGCATCACATGACCAGAATCTACCAATGACCACAATGACATCACATCACCAGAATCTACCAATGACCACAATGATTACATAACACAGATGTGTTTTTGAGATGAGATTTGCTGGGGCTCTCTGTGCCAGTATTTTGGTACTGGCTAGTGCTGACTGGACTCTAATCTAAAGGGACTGGAGCGGAGTACTAAGGTGGGAAGCATGGGGGAATAAAGAGTTGTATGAGTGAGTGAAATTAAATATGAAGTTTTGGTTTGGACGTTGGCTATGGCCTGGGGGTTAGAATAACTGGTGCAAATAGTTTTTGATGTAGGTAAAAAAGACCTTATTACTGTCCTTTAAAGAGATGGCAACTTTTAGTTCACAACTTACTTGAATGGTGTATTTGAAAAAAAACAACCTAAAATGACTGCTATGGAATTAGTAATGTAAATGTAGTGAGTACGTTTTGCCAAAATTAAACAAAATATAAGTAGGTTGAAGTATCTTCACAATGGATAGGCTTGTAAGGACTCTAGGGCCATAAGCCTAGTAACCCCCTATGAACCTATGAAAATGCAATAATACAAGCAAATAGGAATGACTTCATAACAGCAGCAGTTTGCAAACACAACAAGCTGAAAATCAAATGAGTAAGACATGCAGTGTGTGAAGAAATCACAGTTACTACGTAACCGCAATAAAAATGTAATGAGTAAGGAATTTCACGCCTTTCTGAACTAGTATAGTTCAGTTTTTGGGTTATTGCTGAATCCAGGGCTGTGTTACAAGTTTCTGTGTTTGCCCATACCTTACTTGGATAGAAGGAAGTTTCTCTGTTCACCTGTGAGAGAGGGGAGCTTTGAGCAGCCTATCTGTCCCCGGAGGAGTGGTTTCAGCCCAGAAGTTAGTAGTTTATCGGCCATTTTGGGCTAATTGCTATCTCCTTCAGTTCCCTGCTATAAAAACCGCATTTGTGTGGTTTTGCGTACCGGGCAGCGCCATTTAGCTAGAGTGAAACAATTCTCGGCTCCAGTCTACTCTTCAATTTTTTCCCTTGGAACTAGACAAACCTTCAACTTTAGCACTCAAAACATTCATTTCACAGTCAAGCACTTGCTTAAAACTCATAGCAAGCACTAATTATCCCTAGCCATAGACCTCCCTATACTGTCCAGAAGGACAAGGCTCTCTATTCGTCCCAACCAGCCAGTCAGAAAAACAGCTTACTTTACCTATTCAGGCATGTCCAAAGGGCAGTTTCTGGTGTACTCTCCAGTCCATTTGGTTTATCTGGGCATTTTGAGGCAATTTTACGACTGCCTCATGTACACAGACAACCCACTCCTCCTACCACCAAACACTAATATATGCGAGAGATGCAATTATACAGCCAAACTGGAGACAAAGCTCTCTCAACCCAAGAATGGAACTGATCAAGAGGAGATGGGTAATACTTGTAACACACTACCAGTTGCACTTAAACCTAATAAACCAACACCGGCAAATAACACACATGAATACATGAAAACATACCTGGAGGCTCTAAATAAAAATCTGCAAAAGCAACAGAGACCTCCAAAGCAGACATCCAAACAACTTCCACACCCCATCACCAACCATCAAACACATACTTCACATAATCAGTGTGCCACGTAATTACAGCCCTTAACGCAAAATAACATACCCAACACACTAGTAATAGGCGACTCTATAGTCAGGCACATTGATGTCCCACTAACTAGGCTGAACAAGGAGAAGATTACAGTCAGCTGTCTGTCGGGTGCCAGGATCTGCCACATAACGCAAGCACTCAGGTCACTCCAGAATAAGTACAAATACAACTCTGTCATTATCCATGTTGTGAATGAGCTGAGATGTACCTCCCTGGACTACATGAAAAGAGACATGGAAGAGCTCTCTGATCATGTAGCCCAGGCCGGTATGACCCCGACCCTGAGTAGCATCCTGCCCTCACCAAGAATGATGCCACAGTACAAAGAAAAAAATGATCAATTTCAACAATTGGCTAAGTTTCTGGTGTCATTCAAAGGGGATCCAGTATCTGTCCACCTGGGATGACATGCTCAACAAGCCACGTTGCTTCACCTGTCACCCTTAGGCTTTTGAATACTGGCCAAGGCTCTTGCCACCCCCATAGTGCCTTTCTTAGGCAAGGCTCAAAAGACAAACCCACCACCGTAAATAGCACAAGTAACCAAAAACTGAGGGTAATGCTTCTCAACGCCAGAAGTCTAAACCTCAAAATGAACGCACTCGAGGCACTCCTCAGTATGGAGAACATCGACATCTGTGCAGTAACAGAAACCTGGTTTTAGGCTCCTGAGAGCACCCCAGCACTACTAGGCTATAACTCATACCATACCTTTCGGCCACAGAACCAGGACTGAAACACAAAAGGCGGGGGTGTATCCATATTGATCAAGGATACCCAAACCTCCAGGTTAGTGGTGCAGCACAATGCATCAGAGATCATCCATGTACAACTAACAATGGGAAAAACTGCAATCCAAATTGTAGCTTGCTACAGATCATCCACTATGGCCCAGTACCCCCATTCCGCATTTCTGGAGACACTAGGAAATATGATGGCCCTACCAAACACCCTAATACTGGGTGATTTTAATTACCCAAACATAAACTGGGAGAACTACTCAAGTGCTAACTTCCTTGCCCAATGCTTCCTAGAATTTATAAACTCGAATGCCCTGGATCAACTGGTCAACACCCCCACCAGAGAGAACATAATATTGGACCTGGTCATCACCAACATGGGTGACCGGTGTTCCACACCGGAGGTCAACCCCGTGCTGGTTAGATCAGACCATAGACTAATCACTCTGGATATCCACATTCCGCCCCCAATCAAGGAAACCACCATGAAAAACTCTTCAAAAGCAAACTTCACATTACATAAGACCGAGGTGGAAAGGTTTACAGCCCCCATGCTGTCCAAGCTGCTGAAACCTTTACAAAGGCACTCTATGAGCATCTGCAGGAATGCATGGATCGTGCTATCTCAAGTAAAACCAAGACTCACTTCTCCAAGAAAAGGAAACCAGTCTGGTGGACCCCTGCAATAAAGAAGCTATACAACAGAAGGAGGAAACTAGTACAGAAAAGAGTAAAATCCCCAGAAGAAAAGACATCCCTGATCAGTATCGGCAAGAAACTACGATCCCTCATTAAATGTTCCAAGGCTAGTTTCGAAACAAAAATTGCCAATGACTCCAAAGATAACCACAAAGCGTTCTTTAGCTATGTCAAGAACCTAAGTGGAAACTCTCAGATCTGCTCTTGAACCGACTAATATTGCCAACATTCTGGCAGACCGGTTTAGTGCAAACTTCACCCTCCTCTCACCCCCTAAAGGGCCCATAACCATACCAGAAGAATGTAGGGCCCCATCAATCACTGACACACAGGTTAAAACAGCCCTATCCAAAGCCAAAAACACAGCTTCAATGGGACTGGACGGTGTCCCAGGCTGTGTCTTACAAGAGCTCCAAAATGAACTAACCCCTCACCTAAACACACTGCTCCAACTCAGCCTCTCTACAGGCTACGTACCCACAGAGTGGTGCACAGCAACAGTTATCCCGCTCCACAAAGGTGGAGCCACAATGGACCCTGGGAACTATCACCCTATAAGCCTGACTAGCCTGGTCTGCAAGGCTATGGAACGCATCATCATGGAACTCATTAACAGAGACATTGAGAACCTCCAAACTTTGGACCCTACTCAGTTTGTCTTTAACAGCTGATCATGCCTCCTAAACCTGGTGGACTTCTTTGAGATGGTTACCAAGGCATTAGACGAGGGGAAAGGAGGTCCACACAGCCTACCTAGACCTCACAAAGGCTTTCAACACCATTCCCTATTCTAGTATTGTAGACAAGCTCACCAGCTTGAACATAAACCCCTACGTCACGAGATGGGTTGCCAACTGGCTCATGGATAGAACCCACATGGTGAGCGTTGCAGGCTCTATGTCCAACTATAAACCGGTTACAAGTGGCATCCCCCAGGGCTCAGTCCTAGGACCCCTCCTGTTTGGTATATACTTCTCAGAGGTACAGGCAAGCATAGGAGGACTATAGCTGACCAGGTTCACAGACGATTGCAAACTAGGGGCCATAATTGATTCTCCGGCTGATACAGACACCCTTCAGATGGGTCTCACTGAGACGGATACCTGGTGTCAAAATCATGGCCTCAAGCTAAATGCCAAAAAGTGCATAGTCATCCCCTTTGGAAAAAACAAAGTACCTGTGAACTACCACATAGGTGGGTAGTACCCTAAATACAGAAAATGTAATAAGGGATCTGGGGACCCAAGTAGATAGTAATCTCTCCTTTGATAATCATATTGCCAAGGTGGTTAGAAAATCCTATGTGGCCTACCTAATCACAAAAGGGTTCGCATCTAAAACAAAAGAGGTTATTGTGCCTCTCTACTCATCACTCATTAGACCCATAATAGAATACAATGCCCCATTTGGGATGTACCTTACAAGACACCTGCAACAGCTGGAAAGACCACAAAAGTATCTCACCAAGAGGATTACTGGCCTCAAACAGATGCCCTATGCAGCCCGACTCAAGAAACTCCAGCTGTACTCGGTTGCATACCGCTTACTCAGAGGTGATCTCTGCCTGACATACAAGGCCATGTCCAACCCAGAATTGATGGACATGCTCCACCTAAAAAAAAAACAAATCTCGGAGAGCCACACGCTCTAGAGATATAAACCTCACCACAGCGATAAATAGGACATGCTGGAGGGATAGATTCCTGTCCCAGAGACTCCCCATGCTTTGGAACAAGATTCCAATATACATCAGGCAGAGCCCCTCACTAACACTCTTCAAGAGAAACCTTGACAGGTGGATGGGAAACAGAAAATTTACCCCAGGGATCACTGCAGTGGCTCTGCTGGACAGTGGCACATGGAACTAATCTAAGGGGGTGGCAAAACCCAACACATTCTGGCTAGGCTTATAAATGCCCTCGAGCATATAGCCTAGTACTTACCTATGAACCTATGTAAATTTTAAAGACATCACAGTTACTGTGTAACCACAATAAGCTGAAAAATATAAAGAGTAAGGCATGTAATGTTTAAAGAAATCAGTTACAATGTGACCACACTACCACTGGCAGGTAGGACTAGCTTGACTACAATAGAAGTTTAACATCATTGACACAGGCAGATAAGAAAAAAAACAGTATACAAAATAGAATGAGGTGACACGCACAGAAGAAAAAGTGTGTTGCTTACCTCATATTGATTAAAATGGAAACAATTCCATCTAACCTACCCAAAGTGTCAGGTGAACAGCATGGCAAAAGTGCTTTTGGTAACCCGTGCCACTGTGCTTGTCAGTGCTGATCAGGTTACAGGTGGAAAATACGCTTGAAAGCTTTGGGGTCTACCTTCTGTTTAGACTGCTGGACAACACAAGGTAGAAGAACAGTTCAGTAGTTGTGAGTGCCAAACCGAACAACATCTCTGAATTTAAAGGCTGCACATTTACATAGGTGTCCAGCCAGAAAACATGATGAGCATAGACCACAGCAAAATGTCCTTGCAAATCAGATATTCAGTTCCAGTCCTTGTGCCCCCTGTTTTAGAGGGCATGATTTATACAATTTACAAACAAAACAGCTTAGAATAATTTCAAACAAAAAGTTAATGACAACTAATTTGACATTTAAACTTATAAAAATATCGCCTGAGCAGGGTAAATGCTCCAACTATAACAGCCAGGTACAATAATCGATAATAAACAAAAGATAGTAGGAGCAAACCACAGTAGATGAAGCACAAGTTCAAAACAACATAAAAACATGAAATATATTGTTATTATGTAGTTATATATGTCCATACATAAGTCTTGGTTTACATACTTTAGTATATAGTAATTATCATGTTTAGTTTTGTTTTTATATATTTCAGATGTACTTTCATATATAGATTCATATTTGTTGTATTTTTTGATATATGTATATGTGTATATATATATATATATATATATGTTTTGTTTATATAGGTATATATGCATATATTTTATCATAT
The DNA here is from genome assembly GCF_019279795.1 of Protopterus annectens. Taxonomy (NCBI): domain Eukaryota; kingdom Metazoa; phylum Chordata; order Ceratodontiformes; family Protopteridae; genus Protopterus; species Protopterus annectens. The sequence continues at coordinate 59,915,347 of NC_056735.1, forward strand.
ATATATGTATATATATATATATATATATATATATATATATATATACATATATATATATATATATATGTTTTTATGTTATTTTCATGCCATATACCATGTCATATTTATATATATATTTTCTATATGTATATTTTTATATATGTTTTTTCTTGTTTTTTATGTTGTTTTTATGCATTATAATGTCATGTACATACATATATATATATATATATATATATATATATATATATATATATACATTTTTTATGTTTATATATATTGATACATTAGTACATATATGTGCACAAGACATATGCATCACTAAGCACATCTGTTTTTAGTATAGTTTCATGATATGTGATTTTGCAAGGAGCTGTATAAATTTCTATTTTTCATTTGTACTTGAACTTTAAGAATGAGTAATGTTTTCGCGCTTTTTTAGATTTAAATTGTGGGATGTTTAGAGGAATTAATAGGTCTGAAGAAGCCGTAAGGTGAAAGCGCTAACCTGTACCAGTATTTGTACTGATTTTATTAAAGAAAGGTTCGTGAACTGAATGAGTTGTGGTTCTTATCGCTTGTGAAATTAGGACTCTTGAAGTTCTGTTGACTTTACATATGAACTTGTGCTTCATCTACTGTGGTTTGCTCCTACTATCTTTTGTTTATTATCAATAATTTGACATTTAGCTTCAATAACAGACCTAAGTTATAAAGGAACTTAGGTCACAGCTGATTGTGTGTCAGGTAATTTAGTGACCTGGCGGTAAAGGTTGCTAAAGCATACACACGCTTCCCAAATCTGTCCAAAGCCCTGGACTGTTGATAGGTTTATAGCTTGCAGTCCTTTGACCTTTGAGACGTCTAGCCAAATTTCCATTTGCCCCCAAGCACTGACTAGTTAAGTGACTTGCTCAAGGTCACACAGTGGGCATTGAGCAAGTCAGAGCAGATTTCTTTTCCTCACTTGAAATATGAATTACTTGTGCGTTATAATTCTTCCTTGTTAGTTTCACCAGCCATATGTCTAGCAGTGCTTAAATTAAGAAAAAAAAAAGTCGAGTGCATTAATAAAAGAAGTTTGTTAGCACTACGTTCTGTGACTATAGACCATAATTGATAGTAGCAGCAACCAATGGATGTCCTTTAAATATCAAAGTGCCCAGAAATCAAACTTTACCACGTCGATCCCAAAAGATCAAACATCAAAATACCAGAAAAGAAAAAAAAACTTATGATCTGAAGTTGGCCTTTTCATTCATTCCTCAACTGTTGTGTTCGGATCCGAGACTCGCATCTGACTTGGCTGCTTCTGCATAATCATCAGATCCAAGAACTCTCAAGCTCCTCCCTTTACCCATAATGCCCAAAAACCTAACATACCTCCGTTCTAGTTTGCCACCATTAGTTTCAGACATGAATCCCTTTCCTGTTAAGCATTTTAGTGGAGCTTTTCCAGATTGTTCAATGCCTTTTTCTCATGAGTCAGTTTATGTTTCTAATCATTGTATTTTACTGTTTTCTTTCTTCTTAGCTAGAGGAGAGACATCCTTGCCCCCTGGATCAGACAACCCTGCCTAATTCAGTTCTTTGCTCTGAGTCTCATCCATCCTTTCCACTGGGACAGCCAGCCTGAATTAGACTCTAACTGGTGTGTCAGGACATCATCTCTACTGATACTTCCCCAGAGCATATTACTGAGGAAGTCCCTTGGATAAGAATGTGTAAGAGAAGGCACTTAGATATTCCTCAGGAATCTCTCATAGAAGACATCAGTTTTGATGAGGGGAGGGGTCCCCCAGATCACTACCCGAAGATGTCTCCTTTGGGGACATCATGGAACTCCTGAAACAAAAATGTGGTTGGTCCTCTGACACCCTCTCCCACAAGGAATCAGTATTCCTGGAGGCTTTTGGGTCTGGCCCATCTACGTTTTGGGTGACCCCCCCCCCAGCCAATGAGCTTATTGATTTTGTCTCTCACTGGGCATGGGAGGTGCTGGATACTATAGAACCAATTCTAAAAAGACCAGACAAAATCATAGTTCCCCTAAGGACCACACACACTGGAGCTGTGGAATCTCACTTAATACCATGGTTGTGGCTGCAGCCACAAAGAAGGACCTGGCAGAAGAGTCCTTCTGTCCATTCCTGTAACAAACCCAAGGCTTTGGACAGATTTGGAAAGCATGTGTATGCTTCAGTGACCTTTACTCTCAGGTCACTGAATTACTTGGCACATTTTACGAGATTACAAAGAAATATGACCAAGGACCTTGCTAAATCTCTTTCTGGGTTCATGTCATCTGAGGATGAAAATAGAACTTCTTTGCAACTAGCCACCCTCTAATCTCCCATGCAGCGGAAAGTATCTCAAGGGGTGTGGATTCAGGAATAACTATCAGGAGGCATTCATGTATTTGCTTATGTGATTTTGTGCAGCCCTTTAAGTCTTTGTCAGTGTGCCCTTTGATGGATCTTCTCTGTTTAGTCCCAAGGTTAAAGAAATGCCCTCACAGTGTGAACACAAGGGAAAGACCGTGTCTGCTATGGGGTACATTTTTCAATCCCTCAAAGACCTTTCTCTATTAATCAGCAAGGAGATAGAAAAATGGTTTAGGAAATTCCAGGGTCCTTTTCTAGATTCAAATGGAGATAGTTCCCCACTGATTACTAGACAGCCCAGGCTCTCCTTCCTGGCCATATTTTGTCATCTTCTCAAAAAGCTTCTACTAGAAAGATTTACAAAAGTAAATGGAAAAGATTTGTTTTCTGAGCACTTAGCAAGGATCTGGATCCTTTTTTCAGCACCTGTGCCTTGTGTCCTTCAATTTTCAATTTCAGTTTTCAATAAAGGGGCTAGTTTTTCAACTATTAAAGGTCAATTGGCTGCCATTTCTAATTTCCACCTGGGCAAAAATAACTCTGCCTTAGCTTCTTCTAAACTTTGTAAAGCTTTTCTCAAGGAGCCTTTTTACTTAGACCCACATTAAAGTATTCTACTCCTCATTGGGATGCAACTGTCATGCTTCTGGCCTTGACACAAGCTCCTTTTGAACCTTCAGCCAAAGCAGAATTAAAATTCTTACCCTGGGAAACTGTTTTTCTGGTCACCATCACAACAGCTAGATGAATATCCAAACTGCAGGCTCTATCTTCTGTGCCTCTTTACCTGGTTTTTCACAGAGACAGCGTATCATTGTGAACAAATGATTCTTTCCTGCCTAAGGTAGATTCTGAATCCACTGTAAACCAGGTCACTAATCTACCAGTTTTCTTTCCTAACATTTCAAACAAAGAGAGGATATGCTTCACCTTTTGGATGTGCGTAGGCAACTTCACTTCTGTCTTCACAGAACCAAAGACTTCAGGAAAGTTGACTAGCTATTTGTTTAATTTTTTCCTAGCAGATCAAGCAAATCAGTTTTCCAAAGTTACATTGGCCAGATGGTTAACTGAGTGTATTTCCTCTGTTTGTGGTAAAAAAAGTTCTATCCTTGACCAAGACTTCTACGGCTCATTCCACTAGGTCTGTAGCAGTTTCTTCAGCTGTTTTGGTAAAGAGCTTCTCTAGATTACATTTGTGCAGCTGCAGCTTGGACTAATTCTCACACTTTTATCACTCATTACAAATCAGATGTGATTTCCAGGAAATCTTTGGCTCTGCAGTACTCTGGAATATCCTTCCAAGAGGGCTTCCCAAGGTTACAGTAGCTTGCGACTCTGTCCCATTAGTTGAGGAGTGAATGAAAAGGACAGCATCAGATAAAAACGTTATGTACTTACCGTAACTTACCTTAACTTACCGTAACTTACCATAACTTACCATCTGTGTTGTCCATTTTCATTCCTTCTCAACATCCTGCCCTCTTCTTTTGCTTCTGGAAAGATCCAAGAGTAGTACAGGAGCCTCTGTTTCGTGATTGAGCTCCAGCTTCCTTTTCCTTTCTCCCTTTTAGCTTTATATAATCGGTCGTCCCTTTATATCCAGGAGCAGCAAACGCGATCAGAGGTATGTTAGGTTGGTGGGGCATTATGAGTAAAGGGAGGAGCAGTTCTTGGAGCCGATGATCTGGTAGAAGTGGCCACGTTGGATTTGAATCTCGGATCCGAACCCATCAGTTGAAGAAGAATAAAAATTGACAACACAGATGGAACATTAATGTGAGTTACAGAACTTTTTTTTTTTTTTTTGCAGGGGTTGTGCCCCCATACCCCTTGCTAATTACATGTACCAACTCCAAGATCACACAGCAGCAGGGTAAGAGCAAATCCCTACTTCCTGCTGTTCTTTGACTTACCACATAGTTATGCCAACAGAGCAGATCAGTTCTGTCTGCATTACAGATGTTTGATATTAAGAACGTTCAACTATTTAAAGCGTTTTCCAGTTTTTGCCATCTCAGTAAAGTCATCTTCGGTAAGTGAGGTTTAGATTATTAAAAGTACATCTGTTATGATACACGGTATGAAAAATCCACTCTCTTCTGTTTTAATTGATGCCTTGAATTTTCTGATTAATGCTAATGTCTATCGTAACATTTATCATAAAGGTGGGATTAACATACAGGTGACTGGTGTCTGATTTTGCAGAACACTCCTGATTTTGCATCATATTTTTGCCGTTCCTCATAAAAAAATTTGATTTTCTAGACATTAGAGTTTCATACTTTTTATTGTTCAAAAATGTACATTGGTGTGAAACCTTTTCTGTTTAATTCTAGATGAATTAGAGTAATATTTAAACATTGTCCCAGCTTTGGGGCCTCTGTTCCCACATTTTTTTGTCTTGGTCCAGAATTCTTGAGCAAACAAGCTAAGAGGTATGGGGATTAATGAAAAGCAAAACCATATCTTTATAAAAAAAAATGTTATAATGCTGAGAAATCGTAATAGTTTTGATGTTCTTCGACCTATATTCTACATTGGGAACGTCAAAGTAAATAAGTACATTCATTCAAAAGCTTAGTTAAAGATTCTAAATAAAAATTTAGATCCTAGATGAGAGAAGAGCTCCTTACTGAAGTATAGGATCCCTTTAACAAACAAATTAAATGTAAAGAGAATAGAGGATCTCATGGAATACATGGTGAAAGGACTACATAGTGACCCTTCACTGAAGAACAAGATAGATTAAGTAAAAATCAGATTTAGATATGATGCATAGAGGAATAGAGCTGTAATAATACCAAGATGTCCAAAGTTTAACTAGAAGAAAACACTGGAGGATATGTTTAGGGAGGAAGGGAATGATAGAGTACTGGCTGCTCCGCTCTTCCAGGTGAGGTGAAGACAGTTGTGTTTCAGGGGTATGTGCATGATCAATAAATACCACAGGAGACCAGAAAAACCTATTTTTTACAATGGGGACAGAAATTATACTACTTGCATTACCAAGCAACATTTCCTGCAATGCCCATTGCATGCCTATGACTTGAGGATTGTACATTGAGAAAAATGCCTAAGAGTCTGAGGTTAATACACAGAGAGGAACGCCTAGGAACTGAAGGAATCTGCGTTCTTTTGTCTGCCTGGATGCTGATCATTTGGTGGTTGAGCCCTTCCTTGTTTGTAATGAAGGAGTGGGTGTGTGACATTGTCAGTGGTGCAGTGATCAAAAGACATGGGGGTTGCAATATAAAAGGAAAAGTTAGTCTAAAACCAGTGGCAGCTTAGTCCGAAAAGGTGAAACACTGTTGGAAAATAGATTATTTTCCATTCTGACATTTAGGACTTCCCAGTTGTATACACTCAGATTTTATTTAAAATCTTTTAATTTTTTTTGCTTCCCCTAAGACCGTTTCTGATGGCTCCACCACTGACAACTATTTGTCCCATTCATTTCAGGAGCAGAGGAGCTCGGCATTTCAGGGCTGGGTGTGAGCTAATTCATTCCCATCTTATAATTCCAATCAGCTATCTGATGTTCATCATGTTTCACTGTTGCAGTCATGACTGTGGGGTTCTCCACTGCCGGCAGGCAGTCCTCGGTCGGCCAGAATCCCAAAGTCTGGGTCCGGCGTCGGCTGTTCAGCCATGCTCCCTGACGTCAGAGCACCAGGAGTACAAAGCTGACAGCCGACGCCATGTTCTCCAGTCTTTCTTGCCGTGCGGTGATAGCAGTTCGCAAGTGCCGGTCGGCTGACTCCTGACAATATTTTCTGAACAGACTTCAGTCCGAAGACTTTCTTCTCCTACTCAAAGCTAAGTACCCTGTTGGGGAAACTTTTTTCTTGCTCCAGTCCGATGTCAGAAAAAGTTAATAATTGTATTTCATGTGGGAATCAAATACCTCATAAGGATTTTCATTCTTACTGTATTCCTTGCTTAGGCCCTGACCACGACGTAGCTGTTGGTTTTGTGCTAGATTCAATCAACGTACAATTAAACGAAGGTACGATTTTGCATTTCATTACTTCAGTAGGTGTTTTAATTACAAAATGTCGTCGGATACGGTTCCGGCTACCGGAGTTCACAAACAACGCAAGGACAAAGACAGGCCTCCGAGGTCCAATTCAGATGATATCGTACAAGCAGAGCCAGCTTCAGGTTCGGCCGTCGTCAGTGAGGTGCTTTTACAGCCCCTGTCGTCGGCCATTTCGGAACCGATGGCCGAAACGGACTCCCATGAGGAGCCAACTAGGCCTTTGAATATTTCTGTTGCAGGACCTTCGGACAATGCTCCTTCGGATGGGTCCGGAGCCGCTGTGCAGGTACCGGCTTCCGAAGGGGTTTTCAGGCCTACTCAGCTTCTAATAAAGGCAAAGCCAAAGACAAAGGCAAAGACTCCTTCCAAATCAAAGACTGCAGCCCAGGCCTCTTCTGATCCGGCTCCCAAGTCTCAGAAACAGTTACTTAAGATGGCAGAGGACTTACTTACTATGATTAGGGGTTCACATCCCCCTCCAGATAAAAGGCCAAGGCAGGAAGTTTATTATGACTCCTCTGATCAGGCTTCTGTTTCTTCAGTTTCTTCTTCTGACCAGGAATATTCTTTCCCTCCTTATAGGATTCTGATGCTGAGGAATCCATTCCTTCAACTTCTCCCCCTGAGGATTTCTCTTTTGGGGAAACTTTGCATGAAATGAGGGAACATTTCCACTGGGAAGGACAGGAGTATTCGGAATCTAAGAAAAGACTAAGGGATTTTCTTCTTCCCCAACATAGACCCCTGGCTATTCCTCCTATTTTGGATATTGTGGATGATGCTTTTTCGGAGGCTAACTTAACTCCTGACTCTTTTCCTCCAGCTCCTGTTAAGCCAGACAGATATTATAGGGTTCTGATTCCCACCAGTTTTTTTACAAAAACCCTACTGCTGACCCTGAAACCATTTCTCAGGGTCCTAAGGGCGTTAAGGTCGCTTCTGCTAAAAACCCCATTCCCACTGAGAAGGATTCCAGATCTTTAGAAAGATGGGGCAAAAAAGTGTACACCTGCTACTTTATCTATTAGGGCTTTAAACTGTCAGTTTCATATGCTGAAATACCAGCAATTTCTCCTGTCTGTTTTAAAACAAAAGCTAACTTCCATTTCCACCTGTGCAGATGATAAGGAATTACATGACTTAATGCATGCCACTGAGCAAGTTGGGAAGCATGGTTTACACTGTGGATTTGATGCCTTGGAGGCTTCTTGTAGGGCTGCTGCCTCTGGCACAGTAATTAGAAGGCATGCATGGTTAAAGGAACAAAATTTGCCAGATCAAGTAAAAGCTAAATTATTGGATGCTCCTGTTGAGCATAATGTTTTGTTTGGATCTAAAGCTGAAGAGTTGATTAAAAAGATGGAGGACAAGGCAAAATCCATGCAAACAGTTAAGGATTTCTTACAAGTACAGCCACCCAGATTTAGTAGGAATTGGCCTACTAAAAATTGGTCCTTTCCCAATTCAGACAGGCCTCAGATGGGTAGATACAGATGCTCCCGAGGAAGGCCTCAAACGCAAGCCTCTTATAGACCAAGACAGTGGACTGCTTCCACCCCTAGGGGAGGAGAGGACAGGTCGCAAGCTCATAGGAAACAGACTCAATGACTCCGTCTGTTGGGCTGCAGGAACTTCTTGCCTGGAAGCCCCTCTCGGAGGAAAACTTTCTCTTTTTCACCTAAATTGGTCTCATATAACCCAAGACAAGTGGGTTCTGGATGTGGTTTCAAGAGGTTACAAATTCCATTTCCTTACCCTACCAAGGCCAAGCGGATGGCCAGATCTTCCGAAACATCAATGGTCAGAGGCCTTAAACCAGGTGGAAGCTCTCTTGGCTATGAAATTAAAGGAGGCATATTTACACATTCCCATAAGGCAGGAACGCAGAAAATACCTCAGGTTCAAGGCCGGATTGAGGCACTATCACTTCTCTGTGCTGCCCTTTGGATTGTCTACTGCGCCCAGGGTCTTCACCAAATGCCTGGCTCCAGTAGTAGCTTATTGCAGACTCAAGGGAATTCAAATTTACCCTTATCTGGACGACTGTCTTATTCAGGCAGACAGCAAGGATGTCTTACTCCAGCATCTAGAGTTTGTTCAGAATCTTCTCAAGTTCCTGGGATTCACTGTAAACATAAAAAAGTCAAATTTGACAATCTCACAACAGATAATTTTTCTCGAAACACAACAACCCAGATGGCATTTCTGACATACGAAAAACAATTACAGCTGGCTTCAGCTTTCAAAACCTTGGCAACTTTAACTCGGCTATCTGCAAGGAGATTCCTGCAGGCTTTGGGTTACATGGCCTCCTGCATCCTTCTCGTACCATATGCAAGACTACATATGAGGAAAATACAGTGGTACCTAAAAAGTGTATGGTCTCAGCATTGCCACAGTTTAGACATACTGATCTCCGTCCTGCCTTGTCTTCAAAAGGAATTCCTTTGGTGGTCCATGGCATGTACTCTAAACAAAGGAAAACCCTTCTGTATGCCTCCTGCCACTCAGATACTAACCACAGACGCCTCAGATTATGCATGGGGAGTCCATTTTCAGGGCAACTGTCTGCAGGGCCTTTGGACAAAGGAAGCACCTGCATATCAATTTAAAGTAAATGTTAGCCGTTCAGAAAGCTCTATTGGCCTTCAGGAATCTTCTACAACCAGGACAACTACTGATATGGACAGACAACACCACAGTTATGTGGTACATAAACAAGCAAGGGGGATCTCATTCCTATCCCCTTTGCAGACTAGCCATGAACCTTTGGAACACAGCTCTAGCTTGCAAACTGGACCTTCAAGCTCAGTTTCTACCAGGGAAGTAAAACTTCCTGGCAGACAGTCAGAGCAGAAACCTTTCGGACCCACATGAATGGATGCTGGACACCGAAATATTCAAGATGATTACAGCAGTCTGGGGATGTCCTCACATAGACCTCTTTGCATCCCACCTCAATCATCAACTACAGATTTTTTGCACCAGGGCTTTCCACAAACAAGCTTGGAAAGTGGATGCACTATCATTCAGTTGGAGAAACCTCTCGGGATATGCCTTTCCGCCTCTTCCTCTTCTTCCACGGGTATTATTAAAGATCAAACAGGACAAGCCCAAGATGATAATTTTGCTGGCCCCAAATTGGCCTCGACAGTTTTGGTACCCAACACTGAAAAACCTTTGTCTGGACCCCCCCTTGGGTTTTACCACAGACTCCGAACCTTCTGTCCCAACACCAGGGTCAGGTTCTACACTCCCATGTCAAAACTCTCAGCCTGGCGGCCTGGTTAATCCAGGGTCTTTGATTCATTCTCTCCTACCCAAGCAGGTTATGGATGTCATTTTAGAAGCCAGACGCCCTAGCACTAGAAAATCTTATGCAGGAAAATGGAAAAGATTTTGTTCCTGGATGCAGGCTCAGGATTCTGATCCTCTTATTCCTAACATTTCTCTGATTTTACTTTACCTGACAGACCTCTTACATAAGGGTCTCTCTTTCTCTTCCATAAAGATACATGCCTCTGCTATTTCGGCTCATTATAATACAGACCCTCCAATCTTTTCCCACCAGCTCATGAGACAGTTTCTCAGAGGAGCTAAGAACTTAAGGTCCCCTAGATCTCCTCCCATTCCTGCTTGGGATCTCAACTATGTTTTGGAAAAGCTCACCTTACCTCCTTTTGAGCCTGCTGCCACATCTGACATCAAGTTTTTATCTTGGAAGACAGCCATCCTGTTAGCTCTGACCTCTGCCAGGAGAGTTTCAGAGTTGCAAGCTGTTATGGCTGTGGAACCTTATATTATTTTTCATCAAGACAGGGTGTCTTTAAGGACTAATCCTACTTTCATGCCTAAGGTGGTTTCCAAAGTGGCTTTAAATCAAACTATTCACTTGCCAACTTTTTTCCCCACTCCTCAAAATAAAGGGGAAAGGATCTTACATTCCTTGGATGTACACAAACAACTACGTTTTTACCTGGACAGAACCAAGGACATCAGGAAATCAGAGCAATTGCTTGTTTCTTATGCTTCAAGTTCCCAAGGTAAAGCCATTTCAAAACGGACCATTTCTAAATGGATTGCTCATGCAATCAGATTTTGCTATTCACACCATGGAAAGCAAATCCAAGGAGTATAAGGACTCACTCTACCAGAGCTGCTGCCACTTCAGCTGCCTTCCTCAGGGGAGTTCCTACCAAAGACATTTTGGAAGCTGCAACTTGGAGTTCAGTGCATACTTTTTCCAAGCACTACAATCTACCTCTCTACTCTGTCTAGGGCAGGCTTTGCTTCTGCAGTCTTGCAGGGCCTTTTAGCCGCCCCCTCTACTTTATGACCACCTCCCTTTCATTCTGCTTTGGGATTCTACCCTACAGTCATGACTGCAACAGTGAAACACGATGAACATAGTACAGTTGTGTACACTTACCATAAATGTAGATGTTCGAGTGTCATCACTGTTGCAGTCTCTCCCTCCTGTCCCCTCTTATTTTTTTCTTTTGTGTGGTTCCTTTTTTCACCATTCTTCTGAGGTGTATTTGCAAAGGGTATGGGACCTTACTCATTTTGGAACTCCTGACATCTGGGGCAAGAAAAACTGGAGAACATGGCATCGGTTGTCAGCTTTGTACTTCTGGCGCTCTGACGTCAGGGAGCATGGCTAAACAGCCGATGCCGGACCCAGACTTTGGGATTCTGGCCGACCGAGGACTGCCTGCCGGCAGGGGAGAACCCCACAGTCATGACTGCAACAGTGAAGACACTCGAACATCTACATTTATGGTAAGTGTACACAACTGTACTTTCTCTGCAACAGTCCTAAGTAAAAGTCCTAAAAAAAACTCTACTATTAGATGGTTTAAAATCTGATTTCACCTTGCTTATTGTGAACCCCAAGTGTAATCTATGAAGTGAATTAAAAAAATAAAACTTTTAATTTGTGGGTGAGTTGCTTCTCTGAATAAGCATGGATTAGACATAAATACATATACGAGTATGTATAGATTCCCAGTCACTTCTCCAAATTCCAGTGATAAGATTAAAGCCGCCTTCTTCTTTCAGCTTTTCCCGGTTAGGGGTCGCCACAGCAGATTACCTTGTCTGCTCATGATTGGCAGTGGAGTTTTACGGTGTCGAGTTGCCAGCCTTCCTTCCACAGAAGGCACACACACGCACACACTCACACCTAGGGCCAGTTTAGAGTGTCCAGTCCACCTGCAGCATGTCTTTGGGATGTGGGAGGAAACTGGAGCACCCAGAGGAAACCCACGCGACCACAGGGAGGACATGCAGACTCCACACAGAAGGCACCCCAGCCGAGGATCGAACCGGAGAATCTCTTGCTGTGAGTTGGCAATGCTAACCACTGCATCACCGTGGCCACTCACTAAGATTACAGCCTGATAATGTGAAATAAAGGCATACTAGTGTGTATAAAAGTCTTTAATCTACAGATCTGTGAAAACATTGTTTATGCTTTGATGTTATTTTTGTCATCCTCATAACAACTTTAAATGATAAGATTAGACTCCAGAATTTTAAAGGCGGTTCTCTGAAAAAAAAAAAAAATTGAAAACTGAAAATAAGGGATGTGGGATTTTATCTGTATTTTTATCTTATCTAAACTGTAATGTATCTGTTACTGAAGTTAAATGCCTTGTAACTGTAATTTGTTTTAAAATTTTGTCTGTTCTTTCGGAGCTTTTCTCCCCAGGCCTCTACTGAAAATGGACATATATCCAGCTAGACTAGCCCGGTCAACAAATGTTAAATAAATAAATAATATAAATAGTTGCAATGATAAAAAAAAAAAAAATAGATGTGAAATAAGACAGCTACATTCCTGCTTGTATTATAGTTTGCTGAATAAATTACCTCCTGTCCTATCCCAGTGCTTGCAGCTTGAGAGCCCCACTATATTAGCTTCCTTTCTTTCATTAAAACATCTGGTTTCTCTCCTTTTAAATCAACTAGCACTGATTTACATTTCACATGTTGAGCTAAGCCAATTTAATAAAACTAATGATTTTACTAAATGAGCCCATCTGATTAATTGGGTTGTTTATTCAAAACATTATAAACATTTACTTTTTTATTTATTATGCAGCTGTTAACCTCAGGGTAGGTGGGCTTGTATCTTCTGACCTTTTTCAGCCATGACCTAAGGTCACCAAATGCAATCAGTTTAGCTCATTATAAAACACACGTCAATATTTAGTAAACAAATTAGGCAGTGACAGAAAATAGCTTTGATGTTTTATGAAAATGGCAAGTGACAGTGTACCTTTTTGTTGAAGAGAAGTACCATAAATTGACAAATCAAATGTTTGATGTAATTTTTAAGAGAGATTCGAAAAGATGCAAGTAAAAATGAACCAATAAAAAAAACAGCCCATCCACAGATAATATTAAAGGATTTTAGAGATATTAGGACTTGCGTGCCACTTGCTGCAGAACATTAGCAGTTATCAGTCATCAATAGTCCTCTTTAGTAAAGCAGTATATAGAAGCTGGTCACCTTATTTAGCTTCTGTTGGAGAATTGTACCTGAGAGGATGCAATTTCTCTGTAGGCTGTAGTCCAAGAGGGCTGTTAATGTTTCACACTCCTAAGGACAACTAGGCTGTCCTCATGGTGGTGGAGGGGTTACAAGAAGTAATGTATGCCCAGAAGCTATGGATGGCAGGATCAGTGAAAGCAAACACTCTGACTTAAGTTTGAATACAGCTCTAAGGGTGCTGCGATAACTTTAGAAGCACATGAAGAAAAGATGAGTGTGCATGGTATGAAGAAACTGCAAATTACACTCAGTAGACAGAGGAAAAGAACAAAAGCATTATTATGAGTCAGATCTCTGATACAGAGGACAAAGCTGCGGATTAGTTTGACAGTGACATAATGCGCTTCATTCTGTTTTGATGCATAATATTCGGGATGCATTTCTGCTTAAAGCAGTGGGAGTGCATTGCAAACAACTAACAGACGAGTGTGGGTCTTTGGGAATTCAGAAATGAAGGTGGGTGGGTGAAACATGATCAAATCAAGTAATACAAGGTGCATTCACACCCTTATCTGTAAACTAGAAAGCAACATTTTTCACAAACCCCTTTACAGTCTCTTGTAACCTTCCAAAGATCATCTAAGTATAAAGACAGTTTCGGAGGTGGTCTCTTATAGAGGTAGTTAAGGCCTCTTTTGAAATAGATACTAAAGTATTTTACCAAACTGTTGATTTATCAAGTTGGCAATTATATAGTTGTTTCATAAATATTTACTCACGCAAATGCAATGCCACTACATTAGGACTATAGAGAGACTTAAACTCCTCTTGCTGGCATGTTAACATTAATTCTACGTTCAGTAGATTTCTTAAAACTTAACATTTGGAATTAATACACTGAAACCACACTTATTTATACACAAAAGAGTGTTCATATGCATAAAAATGCATGCAAAAAATTTTATGTAAAAATAACACTTGTTTTTGTCATATTAAACATGATCTTTAAAGGTGGAGAAAGTGTAGAATATCTACACCAGAATTGTATGAATATGTGCAAGTTGTGGTGTGTGAGATTCTAATCATTGAGCAACAAATATGTGTAAAAGTTCCAACTCTGTCAATTAGTTATTGAGCCTGTAAGTTTACACATTGTTGGCAAAGGGATGGCACAGTGGTAGTGTTGTCGCCTCACAGCAACAGATTCTCTGTTTCAATTCTTGGCTGGGGTGCCTTTTATGTGGAGTCTGCATGTCCTCCCTGCATTCGTGTGGGTTTCCTCCCACATCACAAAGACATGCATCTGGAGTCTTTCTTCCTGGGTTGCTGCTGAAAATTGGGTTCATTCCAAGTCGGACTTTCCTGGTTCATAGGTAGGTACTAGGCTATCGGCCCAAGGGCCTACGTAAGCCTAGCCAACAAGGTTCCTTGGCTTACGCCACCCAAGAAAGTTATTTTCCTGTGCCACTGTCGAGCAGAGACAGAGAAGTGATCCCCGGGGTGTATTTCCTATTTCCCATCCACTCATCAAGATTTTTCTTGAAGAGTGCTAATGAAGAACTTTGCTTGACATAGATGGGTAGCCTGTTCCAGAATATGGGAAGTCTCTGGGACAGGAATCTATCCCTCCAGCATGTCCTGTTTATTGTGGTGACAAGGTTTAGGTCCCTAGAGCGTGTAGCTCGGAGGGATTGGGATTTCTTTAGGTGTAGCATATCCAACAGCACTGGGTTTGACATAGCATTATATATTAGGCAGAGATCACCTCGGAGTAGGTGATATGCTATGGAGTAAAGCTGAGTTTTTTGAGGCGGTCAGTGTAGGGCATTTGTTTGAGGCCAGTAATCCTCTTTGTGAGGTACTTCTGTGGCCTTTCCAGCTGCTGCAGATGTCTTTTGAGTTACATTCCAAAAGGGGCATTGTACTCTGTAATGGGTCTAATGAGTGTCTAGTAGAGGGGAAAAATTACCTCTTTTTTCCTGGATGAGAACCCTTTTACGATGACTGACTACTGTGGCGATGTGACTATCCAAGGAGAGACTACTGTCCCCCTAGGTCCCAAGGTCTCATTACAACTTCGGTGTTAAGTAGATTGCTGCCGTGTGGTAGTTCATGGGTACAGAGTTTTTACCAAAGGGGATGACACCACTTTTTGGCATTGAGCTTGAGGCCATGGCTCTGACACCAGGCATCTGTCTCAGCAAGGCCCTTCTGTAGGATGCCCACATCATTTGGGGACTTGACTATGGCTCCTAGTTTGCAGTCATCTGTGAACTTCATTAGCCAGAGGCCTTCTGTGTTAGCCTGTACTTCAGAGAAGTAGATACCAAACAGGAGAGGTCCCAGGACGGAACCCTGTGGTACTCCACTTGTCATTGCTTTGAGGTTAGATTTGGAGTCTGCAACTTTTACAGTGTGGGTTCTGTCAGTAAGCCAGTTGGCAACCCATCTTCTGACGTAGGGATTTATACCTAGTTTAGTGAGTTTAGCTATAATTCCAGAATGGGGGATGGTGTTGAAAGCTTTGGCGAGGTCAAGATAGGCTGTGTGAACCACCTTACCCTCATCTACAGCTTTGGTGACTGCCTCAAAGAAGTCAATCAGGCTCAGGAGGCATGATCTGCCTTTCACAAACCCGGTTCAGGAGGCCTGATCTGCCTTTCACAAACCCGAACTGGGTGGGATCCAGAGTTTGGAGGTTACCAATGTCTTTGTTTATGAGTTCCATGATGATACGTTCCATGGCCTTGCAGACCAGGCTCGTCTGGCTAATAGGTCGATAGTTCCCGGGATCAGTGGTGGCGCCCCCTTTGTGGAGTGGGATAACTGTTGCTGTGCGCCATTCAGTGGGCACAAAGCCTGATGCGAGGCTATTATTGAACATGGTGCTTAAGTGGGGAGCCAGTTCGTTCTGAAGTTCGTGTAAAACGCAGCTTGGGATGTTGTCCGGTCCCATGGATGCTGTGTTTTTGGCTTTAGAGAGTGCAGCTTTTACCTGCATAGTTGTGATTACAGGGACTCTGCATTCTTCCTGTATAGATATGGGCCCTTTAGGGGGTAGGGTGGGGGTAAAGTTAGCACTGAACCTATCTGCCAGGATGTTGGCAATATCAGTTGGTTCTGTAATTTTCCTGCCTTTGTGCTGTAACTCAGAGCAGATCTGGGTGTTGCTATCGGGTTTCTTGACATAGCTATAGAATGCTTTGTGGTTGTCCTTAGAATTAGTGGTGATTTTGTTTTCGTAGCTAGCTTTGGAGGATCTTATAAGGGATCTCAGCTTCTTACTGAGGCTGACCAGGAAGCTCTTCCACTCATGGGATTTTATTCTCTTTTGCAGCAGTTTCTTCCTTCTGTTGTACAGTTTGTTTATGGCATGGGACCAGCAGATTGGCTTCCTTTTATTGGAGGATAGCGTCTTGGTTCTGTTTGGGATAGCACAATCCATGCACTTGTGTAAGTGCTTATAGAGTGCATTTGTGTAGGATTCAGCAGTTGTAACTGTATTGTCCATCTGCATGAGTGTCATGAAGTTCACCACTTCTGTCTTAAGAAGCATGAAGTTGGCTTTGGAGAAATTTTTTACTGTGGTTTCCTTAATGGGGGGTGGGGGTGGAATGTGGATATCAAGGGTGATTAGCTGATAGTCGGGATCAGACCAACGAGGAGTTGACTTCAGGTGTGGAACACCGGTCACTCATGTTGGTAATGACTAGGTCTAGGATACTGTTGCCCCTAGTGGGGGTGTGGATAAGTTGATCCCAGGACATTGGAGTTTATGAATTCCAGAAAGCGTTGAGCTAAGGAGTTGGTACACAAGTAGTTTTCCCAGTTAATGGTGGGGTAGTTGAAGTCGCCCATTATTAGGGTGTTTGGTTGAACCCTAATATTTTCCAGTACATCAAGAAAAGAGTAGTGGGAATTCTGGGCATGGTGGGGGATCTGTAGCAAGCTACAGTTTGTATTGCAGTTTTGCCCAGAGTTAGTTGCACTTGGATAACCTCAGATGCAATATGCTGAGCAACTAGCCTGGAGGTGTGGATATCCTTAATGAATATGGACACACCTCCACCTTTGGTGTTTTGGTCCAGGTTACATGGCCGAAAAGTGTGGTATGAGTTATAGCCTGGTAGTGCAGGGGTGCTGTCTGGAGCCTTGAACCAGGTCTCAGTCACTGCACAGATATCGATGTTCTCCATTTTAAGGAGTGTCTCGAGTGAGTGCATTTTGAGATTTAGACTTCTAGCATTGAGTAGCATTACCCTCAGTTTTTGCTTGCCTGTTCCCGTTACGGTGCTAAATTTGTTTTTTGAACCTTGCCTAAAAAAAGGCAGTATAGGGACAGCAAGAGCCTTAGCCAGTATCCGGAATCCCAGGGGCGACAGGTGCAGGCCATCTGTGGCAAAGCATTGTGGTCTATCGACCATGTCATCCCAAGCAGACAGATACTGGATCCCCTTAGAATGACATCAGAAGCTTAGCCAATTGTTGAAGTCAATCATTTTGTCCTTGTATTGCAGTATCATTCGGGAGGATGACAGGATGCTTCTCAGGGCTAGGGTCATACCTGCCCGGGCTACAAGATCGGAGAGCTCTTCCATGTCTCTTTTCATGTAGTCCAGGGAGATACGTCTCAGGTCGTTCACAGCAACATGGACAAATGACAGTGTCATATTTGTACTTGTTGTGGAGTGACCTGAGTGCGTGGGTTATGTGGTGGATACTGACACCCGACAGGCAGCTGACAGTAACCTTCTCCTTGTTTAGCCTGGTGAGTGGGACATCATTGTGCCTGACTATAGAGTCACTTATGACTAGTGTATTGGGTACGTTGTTTTGCCTTATTGGCTGTGTTGAGTGGCACACTGAGTCTGTGGGCTATGTGTCATTTGAGTCATGTTGGGGGATGGAGGTTGCTTGCGTTTCTGCATTAGAGGTCTCTGTTGCTTAGGCAGATTATTATTGAGAGCCTCAGCGAATGTTTTTGTGTTACTGTGTATGGATTTTGGTGGTGTAGATTTAGTGAGACTATGTGATGAGTGTGGTGTGGTGCAAATGTTTACCTTCTCCTCATGACTGTCAAGTTCAGTCTTGGTTGGAGAGAGCTTTACCTCCATTTTGGCTAGATAAGTGCAGCTCTCACAGGTTGTAGTGTTTGGTGGTAGGAGGAGAGGGTTGTCTGTGTACATGAGGCAATTTCTACATTGCCTCAAGATGCCCAGATTCATCAGATAGACAGGAGAGAACACCGAGAGCTTACCCTTGGACATGCCTGAATAAAAAACTATTCTCCTCTTAATAAGTGAGGAAAGTGAGTACAAGAGCTGTTTTTCTCTAAGCAAGTGAGAAAAGTAAGTACAAAAACTGTTTTCCTCTAGGTAATGAGGAAGGTTGAGTGCTATAGTAATTAGTAGATTATTTAGTGCTTACAAGTTCTGAACAAGTGCTGAGCATGAATAAGCAAATTTATGTGCTAAAACTAAGAATCTGTATCTGCACTAGACGAGTTACAGGACAGAAACAAGTGCAAATGCAGGCTTTCAAATCAGAAAGTTGAGAGAGATGCAAGAGATTGCCCAAACAGCCAATAACTACAATTTCTGGGCCAGAACCACTCCTTATGTGGTAGACAGGATACCTAGTGTTTACCACTCCCACTGATAAGCTAGAAGGCTTCCCTCCAACACAGAAAGGCTTGGTGGGCTAAGAAGCTTACATACAGTCCTGGATACAGCAAATCTGTATCTGGAACACTAGTTACAGGAAAGGTAGGAAACAGGCTACAGTTTTTTTTTTGTTCAACATATAAACAAATAATAAATAAATATACAACTGCTAATGTTCTGATACTGATGTCAAGGAACAGCATATTATCTTTGTGTCAGCAGGGTCCTTTGCTTATTTATTTAGGTTTCCAGTGAGCCACAGCCCAGAAGTGATTTTTGTTAGTCAGAAATGCTTTTTTTTCTCTTTTTGTGATGTTTCAGAGATGTTCTCAAGGCGTTGATGAGGCTCAAATACTCCATGCCTACATTTCTTGAAATTGTAAGGCTGGTTTCATATTAGCAGAGAGGCTGAAAAAAAGTAACAGAGAACAATCAGACAAATCTGTCTTACTGTGTGTCAGTTTGCAAGCCCACTTCAGAGAGTTTGTTGTCCTTCCAGACAGTGCCGTAAACAGCAGCAGAAGTAATATTGAAACTTCATGTTGTGTGTTGCATTGCCCATCTGATGATATAAAACAGACATGATGAATAGCCTGACAACAGAGATTCTTAGCCAGCTTCTTGTTTTTCTTCATTGGACTATAAACTTAATGTTGTGACAATAGAAAAACTGCCCAAATAAAATACAGTTTAGCATTTTATTGTTGCTCCTGCCTCTCTGCTCTATGATCCAAGGTTCATTTCCAGCCTTGGGACATTATCTTAGAGGAAACTATGAAAGTTACTCTGTGTTGAGGCTTCTTTCCGTACTTAAGTTTACTTGAATATTCCAACACTATGCTGCTTAAATTGTGTAACTATTCTGATAAGTATCCATAAATGTGTGTTGTGGTGGTTTCTCTGTTTTGGTCTCCCTTGTAAAGGAGTCCTTTCCTCAGCTCAACTAAGCTCATTAAGAGACTAAAACAAATAAAAAAGTGTCAAGCTACTTTAGGAATCTAGATATAAAATCATTGGGATTGCGTGAATGCATTCTCTCTGTTGTCATTGTTCTCTGTGTTCTTCCTCCGGCTGGTAGCAGAGCAAGGGGTCATTCTGTGAACCGAAGTGCTGATGAGAACTGTTGCTCTGTCCCTTCAGAAATGCCAGTTAAATGAAGATAAGTTACTGCCTGTATTCTCTTAAGGTCATGAACATCAGAGTGTAAATTTAGTTTCTACAGATCACTAACTAACCGTAAAATCCCTTTACCAAAGAAAAGCAGTGTTTCTCTTCCCTGCAGCCCTCTTATTTAAAAAGGTTTATCTGCCACTGCATGTGCTGAGATGTAATTTGCAGGATAAATTTTGTGTCATATGCATTCTGACCTACGTCATCTGTTTAATCCCCTTTAGGCTTTCAGTAATCTAATGTCCGGTAGTAGCTGCAGCAGCATTTAAACTGATCCGATCCTAAAATAAATCCTTGTAACAGTCAACAAGATGAGTCAGGCCGTTGGGACTGCTGTTATAAGTAATTCAAAAAGTAAAGGCAAAGGAATCAAACAGGAATAATCGTCCCCATGTATTTGTCTCTTTGCTTTATGTTGATGAAGTGTTAAATAGTAACAAAATAGTAACACATGAAGTCCTTATTATCTTGAAACAGATTTCAGTAATTATTATCTTGAACCAGATTTCAGTAAATGTAATTAGTGCTGAACGAACTTAGAACCTGTTACAAAACACTGTAAAAGTCATAAGCCTGCACACACACACACACACACACACACACACACACACACTCACACACACACACACACACTCACACACACACACACACTCACACACACACACACACACACACACACACACACACACACACACACACACACACACACACACACACACACATTAGCAGTCAGTAGCCTGCCCATCTACTCACTTTAAGGATATGGAATATATTGGGGTAGCCGGGTGGTGCAGTGGTTAACGTTGTCGCCTCACAGCAAGAGGTTCTCTGGTTCGATCCTCGGCTGGGGTGGCTTCTGTGCAGAGTTTGCATGTCCTCCCTGTGGTCGCATGTGTTTCCTCCGGGTGCTCCGGGGTCCTCCCACATCCCAAAGACATACTGTAGGTCGACTGGACACTGTAAACTGGCCCTAGGCATGAGTGGGTGCGTGTGTGTGCCTTCTGTGGAAGGTTGGGCGCCAGGCTGGCAACTTGACACTGCAAAACTCCACTGCCAATCATGAGCGGACAGGGTGATCTGCTGTGGTGACCCCTAACCAGGAAAAGCCGAAAGAAGAAGAAGAAGAATAGGACAATTATTAGCAAACCGACTTCTTACTTTTCAAGTTGATGCATTTGTTGTCTGCTACAGTATTTTTCACAAATAAAATGGATACATTCACATATGCTATAACCAAAACGATTCATGAATGTTCTTCACACTTTTAAGTAACCTTTATTATCCCAACAACATAATTCTTTGATATATACATTTCAATGTAAATCACAAAATTTTAATTAAAGAAAAATAGAAAATTTGACCTTGTAGCAGTTTCATAGATCTGGGTAACCATATCTGCACCAGTCTATTTCTTTCTTTTGGCTTCGCAATTTGTGCACTGGAGCAGTGCCACCCAACTGTCTTGTTCTAGTTCATCACAGTTTGAGGAACTGTTATAAATGGGTGATGTAAACATTCACGCCAACAAATTCCTCTAGAAAAAATCTGTGTTGGTACCCCTTTAACATGTGTGCATCCTTACCAGTGTACATCACATAACCCATTCCCTTAGTAATGGATCAGTCTCTTGATTGTTATTGTTTTTAACAATGTATTATTTTAAAATGATATTTATTGCTTTATAAACACCTTCACTCCACCTGCTTGTTTACAACCCATTTAACATAAAGTTGATTACATGAAGCATCATGTTATGCTATCCCCTCTCCTTATTTACATTCTAGACCTGATTAATAAACAGAGCAGTACGTCTATCTTCCTGATGCAGCTTCTGCATATTCAGAAGCATGAAACTCTACTGTCCGGAATTATTGGCTGACTGCAATCATCTGTGATTTACGACAGCAGGAATACTGGGAAAAGGACACATTAGTTACAGTGTGTCTACTCAGAACAAGCATGGGGTGTGTGTGTATGTGTGCACATGCACTCACTTTTGAATGTGTGCCTGCATGTGGAAGAGTGAATAGGAGGGGTGCCTGTGCTACGCTGATGCAGGGGCTAATAGTGCTGACCACCACAGAGTGCTGATTAGTACTAGCAGGAGATAAGAGCAATTCCAGGACATGCAAATTAATCTGTAATTGGTTAACGTGTCTGTGAAATGCAAATCTCTGCATCATGTAAACAGCCCCCTTTTATCACAGCTCTTACCACCAGAGCAGATGTTTTACCAGTACATTTTCTAAAAATGGCTGCCGACTCCATATCTTACCCAGTCTCAGTCTTTATCAACTGCTCTATACAGGAATCCTATATCCCTCGACTGTGGAAAATCTCGTACATTATTCACCTTTATAAGGGTGGAAACTCTTATGATTTCTCAAACTATCGCCCCATTGCCATCCTGTCTCCTCTATCAAAGTTACTAGAGAAATGCATACACTCTCAAGTCATGCATTACCTAAACTCAATCTCCTCTCCCCTACACAACATGGCTTCCGCTCACACCACAGTACTACCACTGCCATTCTCTCTTTCACAAACCTGGTTAACCAACATAGAAATAACAATAGATTTGTATCTGCTATATTCCTGGACCTCTCCAAAGCATTTGACATGGTTTCTCTCTCCATACTAATAGATACTCTAACCTCTTTAGCCTTCACCCCTAACACTGTTAATTGGTTTAAAAATTACCTTTTGGAGCACCAACAAGCTGTCCAGTGGCAAGGAGTCTTATCACCCCTCCTCCCATCCACCATTGGTATACCCCAAGGCTCCATATTAGGCCCACTACTCTTCTCTGTCTTCACCAACAACCTTCATACCTCCACCCTGCAGGCCGCAGGTGATTCCACCCTAATCTGCTCAGCTTCATCTCTTACCTCCCTACAGCACCTCGCCCAGGAATCTTTTGCCTCAGTAGAAAGGTGGATCTCTAATATTCAACTCATCTTAAATCCTAACAAAACAAAACTACTTCTATTCACCCCAAACAAATCAAAAATCTCTCCACTTCCTTTCTCTATCACTTCCAATAATGGTACCATCATCTCACCCTCCCTCCACACCTCCTTGGCGTCGGGATAGACAACAACCTCCACTTTCTCAATCTATAAAAAAGGTACACAAAATGGGTTCCCTATACAGACAAAAAAAACTTTCTATCAGATCAGGCTAAGGTCACCCTAGCTCAAACCCACCTTCTTTCCACACTAATGTATGCAGCCCCAATTCTCACCTATGTTAGGAAATCTGACCTAGACAAACTTGAGTCCTGTTAGAACAAAATTGCCAAGTTTGCTATTGTTCAGAACCCATCACTGCATACTTCTTAGGAAACTCCAGTGGCTTGAGCTCCCACAGCTACTGGTCTATCATCAACTTGTCATATCATACAACAACCTAAAACAACCCGACAAAACTCCCGCTCTGAGGCAATTACTGATTAACTACACTCCAAATCGTCCACTCTCTCTGCCAACAAATCACTCCTCTCTATTACCACAGCTAACAACAGCCGGCAAAGCTCTATTTTCGCACATTATAGCAAAAATTTGGAATAATCTCCCTATATCCGTGATTTCTGCATCAAATACCACACAATTCAAAAACTCCATTAAAGCCCATCTTATAAGTTCTTGGCTCTGTCCATGTGTCACATAATCCTACAATCTGTTACCTCTACACTTTCTCTTTTCTCTCTTTGTACGTGCCCCAGTAAGCATGGTTCTTCCAAATGATATCCCCTGACAAACATGAACTTGTAATCTGTGTCTGTTTCTCACTATAAACAGAATGTACATATGTAAATATTGCTGATTTGAATTGTCTGTACTCTTTTAAATTGTCTGAACTGTTTTTCATTTCTCTCTAGATACTGCTAATATAACAATTGCTGTTTTTCTATACTTTGTATAACATTAATATTGCTGCAATATGTGTTTTTTGATTTAAGTGGAGCTTTTCCCCCCAGGCTTCCACTATAAATGGACCTTGTCCAGTCAGACCATCCCGGTTAACAAAAGTAAAATAAATAAATAAATGCATTCCAGAGCTTATTCGGTATGCATAGTAAAGATGCATTATGCTCATCTTTGAAAGACATCAGTAAGATACCATTCTAAATCATGGTATGGCGTATCTAGTATAGTTTAGGATATTATACACTATGATCTTTTTATATAATATTCTTTATTGTTTGGTTATTATATGCCTCTTGGTAATGCAGGCAGTACAAGATTCCAAAAGAGTGAAATGCTGAGGGTGTGGCAGATGCTAGCGATGAGATCAGTGCAGAATGAGTAGTTTTAAGTGGTGTGAAATAAGGCAAGCTAACAGGTAGACGGAGGGTAGCAAGTAAAATCACAGGAAAAAGATGAAGGGGAAGAGATGATTTTAATGCAAAACCTGTTTTGTGTTAGAGAAAGAGAGAATGTGACATGACTAAGTTTGCATGAGTCATTGAAGAAGCAGTTACAGGTGAATGATTGAGAAGAATCATTTGGGACAGTGTGGGAAGAACACAAGAAGGGTAACTCTAGGACAGTAACACAGGAAACATGAGTAGGGATGGGGAGATATGATCAGGTACCTGCATTTAAGAGATTTGGAGGCCAAAGCATATAGTAAGGCCAAAGGAATAAGGACTTAGTAGGTGAGGCTGTGGTTTAAATAAATCAAAAGTTGTACCAGAGTTAGAATCATGTTAGACACGAGTGACACTTTAATGCTGCAAGTGCTAAGAATCCAGGAATATGCACAGTTAAATGACATATAAATGTGAGTAGGATTTGCATAATCCTGTGACTTTTCAATGCTTTATCCATATATACCTGAAGTGTTTAACATGAGAGCTTGCACAGTAGTAGGGGGTAACCTATCCCAAGTCCTTGGCATCACCACTGAGAGCTCATGGAATCGGTACTTCACCACTGAGAGTGCATGGAATCGGTTCTTCACATAATTGTTTGGAACTTGTAGTATCATTTAATAGTATGTGATCGTGTGAGCAATACAGTGGTCTGGCAATAAGATGTCTTGTTCAGCTGTTTTGGTCTCACTTTTCAGTATGCCATTGTCATCTCTGTTTTCTAAGGAAAGCATTATTTTATTTTTTTTTCCATTTTTAGGGTAGAACATCCAGCAACTACAGTCGGAATTGCCTCACTTATACGATATTGTTCATCGCTTTAGTATTATTCCTTACCTCACAAAGTAGTGAGTATATTATCTACTTCTCTGCAAACTTCAGTTTTTTTCATGCAGTGACAATTTGTTGGTTTAATATAACCATATTTTAGCAGGATATATGCCTCCACTTGTAAGCAAAATTATTGCAATCTTATTTTTAATTTCAGGCTTTAGAAGACTTAAATTGAATTAGTTTGCTTTTATTTTTATGACGAATGGTAATAATGCTTGAATACTGTCTTCAGGTTTGAGGGATGTGGAGCAAGAAATAAATTCTTAAGTATTAATGTGAGACCAAGTAACACTGGGTAGATGGATGGGATAGCGTGATTGAGGCATTGAATTTTTAACGGAGGATCAGACAGAAGCATAAGTATGCTTAGCTGAAGAGGTACCAGGAGCGGCCTTAGGTCAACTGGTGCCCTAGGAAAAAGGGTTACATGGCGCTCCCACCACACCACTTGGTGCCCACATCCTGGTCTACTTACAGCAAATAAACACTGGAAAAGCGTCCCTGTTAGAGCAGCACCCTAGGCAGCTGCCTAGTTGGCCTATGCCTAAGGCCGGCTATGGGTACACTTACCTTAATTTAACTGCCCTTCATGACATAAGTATGTTTAGTTGAAGAGGTACACTTACCTCTTCATGACATAAGACTTGAGGCTATTCTCAATAGAGAAGCAGGGGAAAATAAAGTTGTCTAAGTGGAAGACTGCGTAGAAATAGATATACCAACAAGCAGCTTGCTACCATTAAATCACCACACTCAACACTTCAGCTATGACCACATGTGTAGTACCGGGATTCAGAAACTGCAATCCCACCCCCTTCTCAAAATAAATAGTCATCCCAAGTTGTAGATCACCAAAAAAAGGTCTGCTGTGAAAATATAGCAAATTGTGTGCTGCTAATGTAATAAGTAGCTTGCTGCAGTTAAATCACCATATATAGCACTTCAGCTGTGATCACAAACAGTATCTGCATGCATGGTACTGTACTCTCATATCTGCTGAATTGCACTCATTGACAGTTTGTGTCTTGGGCAACTACCCCCTTCATCCTGCCCAGGTTTTTAATAGAGTCATATGTTTGTGCATAAATGGTCCTCATTTAAATAGCACTACTTTGGGTCAAGATTATCATTTCTTCTTGTGTTGAAACTTGTAGTCTGTCATCTACATTTTTGTTATTCTGAAAGTGTGTCGTCAGTCATTTATTAGGCCTTTCCTGGCTACTATTTCTATAGTTTATTATTATAATTACTTGTGAATACTTCCTCAAGATTTTATTGACAACCATGTCTTTTCCATATAAATCTGTTAACAGATGTGTTTGTGGTAAACAAATAAGTACTTGCTCTCTCTCTAGCAGAATGTCACAAATGTGCTAAATGCAAATATTGCAAGAAGCTTTGTAAACCTGCAAAACTTAATATGCTTTTATAGTCCTACATGCATTAGAAGAGCGATAACAGAAGACTGAGAGGTTTTGTTTTTAAAATCACTGAAAATTAAAGAAGTCACACAAAATGTTTCATTTTTTAATTCATCACTTAGAGAATAGAAAGAAGAAAAAGGAAAGGTATCAGTATTGAAAATGCAGTGGTAGAAGAACAAAATTAAACTCACTTTGAGTTTTACTGAATAAACACCTTGGACAGCTAGCAGTGCAGATGCCTTCATTAAAGCCACAGGCATAGGTCATGGTCTTTCATGTCCACAGGCATAGGTCATGGTCCTTCATGTCCACAGGCAGAGGTCATGGTCCTTCATGTCCACAGTCGTAGGTCATGGTCCTTCATGTCCACATTCGTAGGTCATGGTCTTTCATGTCCACAGGCATAGGTCATGGTCCTTCATGTCCACAGTCGTAGGTCATGGTCCTTCATGTGTAAGAGTCATCAGCTTCCAAGCTGGACGAGGAATGCTTGCCAATATAACTTTGAAGCAACCATTCCCAACTACACTTTTAAGGGAGGAGGCATCAGTTTATTTTCCAGTGTCAGTACTTTCATCATCAGAAATGCCCTCTCCTTCACAAATGCAGGGGCTTTGCCTATAAACGTTTTGCTGAACAGCAGTTTAGTTTTGTCCAGGAGACCATGTTCTCCACAGTGTATTTTCATACATGCACGTATGTATGCCATACTTGTACCCTGTACACATTTGACATTTTTTCACATCTTTTCCTGTACCTAACACACCACAAGAAGTGACAGTAGGCACCATCACGGGTCCAACCTTTCTGTAGGAGAGGCATCAGCAAGATTAGATGCTTGCCTGTTTGATTTATTCAGTCAAGGTTGTTTTGATTTTTCTGTTTACACATTTTTGTTTACAGAATATCCTAGAATTGCTACATTGTTTGGAATACCGAAGGTGCATAAATTGGCTGAACACCTTCCATTTCGACCAATAGTGTCAGCTGTTTTTTCCAAAACAGAAACCATTTCCATTTGGCTAGACAATTTGTTAAATCCAGTGGTACAGAATTCCAAATTTTGTCTTCGTGATTCTTGGCATCTTTTAGAATTATTGAACAAGATTCAAGTGGTGGATAAAAACACAAAGTTTGTTTCTTTGGATGTAGCTTCTCTGTACACTAGTATAGATCAAAAACTAGGTATTGAGTACATGAGGGAATATCTTAGTCAACAAGTTGGTTTTGACAGTAGTCTTGTCTACACGTGTTGTACTTTGATGGAATTGGTATTAGATAACAATTTTTTCAGGTTTGAAGGCGAATTGTTCCAGCAAACATCAGGAGTTGCTATGGGTGTACGTGTAGCACCTAGTTTTGCCAATTTGGTCATGGCAACTTGTGAGACCAAATTTTTGGTCACTCACCCTTTGGCTCATAACATTTTATTTTACAGGCGATACATTGATGACCTGATATTTTATGGAAGGGAGACATTGACTCTTTTTCCACTTTCCTTCAGGACCTGAATTGTACAACCAGTTTCCTAAGATTCACTTTTGGAGGGTTTGGTAGCAGTATAGATTATTTGGATCTGCATTTGACCATTGATTATTCTAATTGTACTTTCCAAAGTAGTATCTACAGAAAATCCATCTTTGTAAATCAATATTTACATCATGACAGTTTACATCCTAATTACATGAAGCGAGGTGTAGTCAAGGGACAGTTTATAAGGCTCAGTCTTTTAACCAGCAGTGATGACATTTTTCTGGATGAAATGTCAAAGTTAAAAAGTTTTTTTATACACAGAGGATATGGATCTTGTTGGTTAAATCAGATTATTAGTGAAGTTTTTGTATTGAGAGCTAACATTGCAAGTCCCATTTTGACTTTGGAGACACTCATTCTAACACTGTTGCAGCACCAGATCACACCAAGGACGACTACAATTTGTCCTTTTCTGTACCTATCACTAATGAAATGGGTATCATTAAAGATTATTTTCAATAATTGGAAAGTAGTGTTAGGTAATTTTGAATTGGCTAAGATTTTAGGTGACCGTCCAGTATTTAGTTACAAAACAGTGTCTAATATTAAGATGATTTTAGAGAAAGGATCTAAACATTTTGGTTCCACTTACAATCTTACTCCTGGTACTTTTCCCTGTTTATCTTGTAAACAATGTAGATTTGTTAATGGGACATCTACAGTTACCCTCATGTACAACAATAGGACCCTCACAACAAAGGGGCACTATACATGTAAAACTACTAACATAGTTTATTTAGCTCAATGTACTTCATGTGAACATTTTTACATTGGGAAAACTATACGTTCATTAAACAAACACATTTATGAACACACATTGGCCATTAAGAAAAAGGACACGTCCAATGCTTTGGCCAGACACTCTTTGGAGTGTCCTGTGTTTCAAAAAGTTTTCATTTTTTGTGTTAGAAAGGGTAAATAATGCACTTTTCAGTGGAAATTTTAAAACACTTCTAGAGTGTCGCAAAGCTATATGGCAAATTATGTTAAACGCTGACCAGCTTCCTGGCTTAAATGACATGATTAATATTAAATGTTTTTTACAGGCACAGAGGTTTTAACATTTTTTTATTTTATTTATTTTACATTTGTTAACCGGGCTAGTCTAACTGGATATATTTCCATTTTCAGCAGAGGCCCGGGGAGAAAAGCTCCACAAAGACATAGTAACTAATTACATAAGATGCAATAAAGAGCAACATAAAAATATATCGTATCAGGAAAATATTATAAAAAAAAAATCAAACTTATTGTATTCAGAATTAACATTTGTACAATAATGTACTCATCGTTCTTGTAAGCAAAACACAAGCATAACTTATTTAGCATAATCAAACATCATAAGAAAGAGAAAAGGACATTTAAAGACAATATGGAAGTAGATTAGATATTTATATGAACCCTCAGTAAACTGAGTAATATAAACAGGAAGAAGAAGGATAGAGGAGGGGTAAGTGATAGAATAGTGAGGAAGTAAAATAGAAGGTAGCAGAAGTCACAGAGATGACTTGTGAAATTATGAACATATGAAATTTTAATATATGTTTTTTCAACAGAGGCTTGAATATTTATTGTCATTTTGATAACAGTACATGTAGTTGTATTTTTATGCATATATTTCAACATTCTTATACATATACATATATATATATTTTTTTTTGATTTAAGTTCTTTTTAAAAAATTGTTCATAAATATTTATTAGAACAAATTGAACATACATATTGATTGGTCACAAATTACATGTGATGTCTTCAATTAGGTATTTATACCTAGTGATACATGTGGGTGTATTTCTGAAGAAGTTCATTTGTATTAAATCGAACAAAAACGTTAACTTAAGGTTGTGGTGTCCACTTTTTTCCCTCACCGGCAGCGTTTCTAGTTACTTATTCAGAAAAGAATCCCATCATTGTCTCACCCATATTTAAAATAAGACAGACAGCAGCAGTGCAGATGCCTTCATTAAAGCCACAGGCATAGGTCATGGTCTTTCATGTCCACAGGCATAGGTCATGGTCCTTCATGTCCACAGTCGTAGGTCATGGTCCTTCATGTCCACAGTCGTAGGTCATGGTCCTTCATGTCCACAGTCGTAGGGCTTGGTCCTTTATGTGTAAAAGTCATCAGCTTCCAAGCTGGACGAGGAATGCTTGACCAATATAGCTTTGAAGCAACCTTTCCCAACTACACTTTTGAGGGAGGAGGCATCAGTTTCTTTTCCAGTGTCAGTACTTTCATCATCAAAAATGCCCTCTCCTTCACAAATGCAGGGGCTTTGCCTATAAACATTTTGCTGAACAGTTTAGTTTTGTCCAGGAGACCATGTTCTCCACAATGTATTTTCATGCATGCATGTATGTATGCCATACTTGTACCCTATACACATTTTACATTTTTTCACATCTTTTCTTGTACCTAAAACACCACAAGAGATGAAAGGAAAAAAAAGAAGTAACCCTTTACAGTCTTTTCAGATAAGGAGGAAACATTTTATATAAGCAGTTTTATTCTGTTTTGGGTGCCAGATGTCTTGCAATGAAAATGCACAGCACGTTGGTACTCAACTTTCTGTCATTAAGGAGCAAAAGGATTAGATAGACTTTATTTGACACTAGCACATAGACATGATCTCTTCAAAAACCTAAAGCAACATTCTGGCTTCTAACTTAAAAGTATTCCAGAAGAGAGTGCTTCCATTAACCACCTTACCTGATATAGTCTGTCTGCAGTTTTAGGTAAGTTTGGTGAAAGAGTTTTTACATTTTCAAACTTTGTTACTGTGGACAACCAACTACGTTTTGTATATGGTATTTTATCAGAACTTCATCTTAAACCAGATTCAGTAGACGTTGCAGTGTCCTGCTTATGGAGATGTCAGAGGCGTGCTAGAGAATCTAAGATGCATTGCCAACAAGATGTGTGCATTTCATGAAATAAGGTCACAAACTAATATGTACATCAATTAAAGAAGAAGACTGGCTGTTAGGAGGTATGCTTGATTAAGAACAGTCTCTCATCACAAGGGTATAGAAATTGGCTTTCAGGTGTTATTGTTTCTCCAGTTTCTCTTTGTTAAAACTGCAAGTAGCCTTTATACAGATCTAGAGAAAAAAGGCAAGATGGCAGTGAAACAGATTGTTTCATACTTCAGTAACTTGGTGTACTAGAAACTTCCTGCCCAGTGTGGGGCTTTCTTATAGATGGTGACAGAGGTAAGATAGCAATAGAACAAACAGAAGCACATGTAGTATATGGAGATATGTAGTTTTAAATATTAACTTGCATGTATAAATGAATGATGTGGTACATCTCTTTGCAGAAGGCAACCACTGTAAATATCTCATGAGACTGTGGTCACATTAATTTTCTATGAGCATTTACTATTGTGTGAAAATCTGCATAGTTGAGAGGAACGGGCCTGTAACATGCTTAATTTAATTAAACGTAGTACTACACTAAACAATTAATGCATTGCATTGTAAGATATGTCATACACTATTCATAAAACAGTAGAGTTTTATAATAAACAAGGTCATGCAGTATATCGGGTTGTACATCTTTAAATATTTTGATAGATTACAGTGAATAAAGGGATTTTCTGTGGTAGATCACTTTCTAGACTCTAGCCATGGTAAAGGCCTCATGGAGACTGGTCACCCATTCCTGTTGCTTACTGAGCTTCGTGATAAGACATTACAGATGTTACAGCAACCACCTTGTTTCTGTTCCTCTACCTGTTTGTTTTTATTTTTGATAAAGTATAAACAGCAGTAATGAAAAAAAGATCGTCATGCATTAATCAGCCACAGGTCACGTCACACCAACCTTTTGGAAGAAAGTTCTTACATTGCGTAACTAACAGCTTATTAGGATATACTAATGGAAACTTCAGATAACTTCAGAAGGCTAGTGAATAGATTTTGAAAAACCTGCAATGTTTCCACCTATGTGTGAAACACTAGTCAACTAAATATAGTCTGACTTGGTCTTACAAGTTTTGTACGAAATGTGTTGGCTGCCACACCAAAAGAATGGCAAAGATTTTTATTCATGGTATATTTGTAGTTCCCAAAGAGGACAAAACATAGAGACCAGTCTTTTATTTATCAAATTTCAACTAATTCCTAGTGACAAACAACTCTGAGACTGCACAGACATTTATACAAGACACTTCCGTTATGGCAGCTGTGGGGTTGGAAGATTATTAACTCCACACTCCAATAAGACCACCATTCAGAATGTAAATATGTTTTCAAGTGGGATCATTCCACTTTTAGTTTGCATCTGTTTCATTTGATCTGTCCACAGCCCCAAAACTGCTCTCATTATGTTTAGCTGTAATGCAGAAAATAAATGTTCTTCTTTCTGGATAACTGGATAATATTGACTTAGACTTGGGACACATTGCATCAGCAGATTTCAAATTTAGTGAATCTCTCCGAGACACTACTTATAACAACTACTGGTAAAAGTATTGGGCTCATCTGAGATGACATTCTTTATTCCACAGACAAGCTTCAGTACATATCTAGCTTCATGAACTATATAAGTTTCTGTCTATATTCACTGCAAGACAGTTTGTCAGTGCACTGCAACACACATCTTCCAGCACCATCTCCCAGCACCCTTATGGCTTTACACACATCTGCCTGCATCCTTATGGCTTTACACACATCTCCCTGCATCCGTACGGCTTTACATGCAAGGGTTGACATAACAAATAGTAACTTCCCAACAAAAGCACTATCATATCACTTTAAAAGAAATGAAAGCCAACTCTTACCGTGTTCTTGTCTCCTGTGTTTTTTTTTTTTTTTTTTTTGGGGGGGGGGGTCCAGTAGTCTGGATGGAAGAGACATGAGTGTTCACTTTTGTACGATATTTCATTGTCTAAAACAGTAATTAAGTCCTGGTAATGTGGCCTGTGTGATATTACAGATTTGATGGTTTCTGAGAAACTCAATAAAAACATTCAGAAAAAAAGAAGTTCATTAAGAGTGTTGATAAAAAAAATGCTAATATTTGAATAAAAAGGGAGAGAGAGAGAGAGAGAGCATTGAAAGCTATTTCCAAAACTGCAGTAGCATTTTAGTGCAGGCCTTCATCAGATCAATATAGGCAGCCCAACAGTGGTGTTGTATATGATGAAAACAAGAGGTGAGAGACACGTTGTACATCATGGAAACAAGAGGTGAGAGACACGTATATCACAGAAACAAGAGGTGAGAGACACGTTGTACATCACGGAAACAAGAGGTGAGAGACACATTGTACATCACGGAAACAAGAGGTGAGAGACACGTTGTACATCACGGAAACAAGAGGTGAGAGACACATTGTACATCACGGAAACAAGAGGTGAGAGACATGTTGTACATCACGGAAACAAGAGGTGAGAGACACATTGTACATCACAGAAACAAGAGGTGAGAGACACGTTGTACATCACGGAAACAAGAGGTGAGAGACACATTGTACATACGGAAACGAGGTGAGAGACACGTACATCATGGAAACAAGAGGTGAGAGACACGTTGTACATCGTGGAAACAAGATGTGAGAAACGCGTACATCACAGAAATGAGGTGAGAGACATGTATATCACAGAAACAAGAGGTGAGAGATGTATATCATGGAAACAAGAGGTGAGAGACACGTTGTACATGATGGAAACAAGAGGTGAGAGACACGTTGTACATCACGGAAACAAGAGGTGAGAGACACATTGTACATCACAGAAACAAGAGGTGAGAGACACGTTGTACATCACGGAAACAAGAGGTGAGAGACACATTGTACATCACGGAAACAAGAGGTGAGAGACACGTACATCACGGAAACAAGAGGTGAGAGACACATTGTACATCACGGAAACAAGAGGTGAGAGACACGTTGTACATCACGGAAACAAGAGGTGAGAGACACGTTGTACATCACGGAAACAAGAGGTGAGAGACACGTTACACATCACGGAAACAAGAGGTGAGAGACACGTACATCACGGAAACAAGAGGTGAGAGACACAAAATTATACCAGTTCTGCAGAGAAGGGTGCTGCTATTGGAATGAATAATCTGACAGTAGCATTTACCTTCCATTTCTGCAGAATAATATACTTGATATTTGCAGACACTTGCAGTTATCTCACAAGATGACAGTGTTTCACACTATAGCATCCATTTGGACTGCACTGCAATTAGTCCATTTTGCTACTGATTTGAATTTCAGTGTTTCTTTTCTCTACGCCAACATCCAAATTCATGGACACTGTAGGATTTCTTTCCTTGGATTCAGAAATGGATCTATGCTTCTCCTCCATTCCCATAATTCAGCAACTGCTTCTGAAATTAGGACAAATAAAACCACACTGTTTCTATTGCTTTACCTAAAGCAACCATGGTTCACTACTTCTGTACTGTTCTTGTCAGCCTATTCAGCTTTTTCTCAAGTGTGTTGTGGTATTAGCAGGGAAGAAGTTTTGCATTGCAGCCAGAAATCTTACATCTGCTGCTGTTGTCTGGTCCTTCTGTCTTCAACCTGTGGATTATCAGAGCTGATGCTGGACAATTTCTTCAAATTTTCAATTAGCCAGCTCCATGTCTCTTACCACAGTCTCCTGCTCCTCCCCAAACCCTCAGAACCAGGTCTTCCTCTGCTTCTCCTTTTTAAAAAAAACTTTAATATCGGGCCGGATTTACGAAGGCTTGCACGGAGTCTAAGATTAGTGTAAGACAGCAGACAGCCAGTATGTCTGCTGAGCGATCCAGCAACAGCCGGCAGGGGTGTGCATGAGAGTTTCTAAAGCTACTCTTGCACGGACAGTGTTATAGTATGCAAATTACCTCATTTGCTGCCGAAAGCTATGAAAATGAGGTAAATTTGCGATCCAGGAAACACTAACCTGTCCGTGTAAGAGTAGTGTTATTTGCAGAAATGTACTCCATTGGTAACGGAGTACCGTTCTGCAAATAGCTAAACAGAGCTATGACAGCTCCAAATAAAGGATGCATCTAGTTGAGGAAGCATGCTAATGGCCAAATATAAGGCCATTGGCATTTGCAAATGTTGTAAATCCTTAAAATCCATTTTTTTCCCCGATCTCCGATGTTTAAGCGTAGTGCAGCACTGCACAAACGTGTGGCGCTTTAAATAAAATGAAAAAAATTGAGCCAAAAATGGGCATTTTCACTAAAAAGCTTGTTCTGCCATGCAGGTGAATGGCAGGCTGAAAACAACATGGCCACTGAGTAGTGGTTACTAAGGGGGGGAAGCTCAGTGTGAGAGATGTAACCAAGCATTAGTAGGCAATCCTATGCAAATGAGGATAAGGATAATGAATCCCAATTTTCCCCGGCATGTGAGCCATGTCCCTAGAGTGTAAGTGTATGAGTAGGGAAGTAGTAGCGTAGAAGATAGGTGACATCATGAGGAGGTATGTCTGAAAGACTGTAAGCTCATTGGAGCACAGTGGCTTGCCTAACTTGACACTACCTGTTTTCAAACATGTATAGGGAGTGTACTATGTGCATCCGATATAGGCAGCCCTGCAGCACCACATGAGGCATGATTGCCCTATTTTCAGCAATATAAAGCAGTGCTAAGCACATTTTACCACTATTTAGCATATTTAAACACAATTGCGCGGAGCTGCGCACCGCACTGACTAGCGCAATGTTGGGCAACATTGAGCAATGTTGGGCAATGTTGGGCAAAGTCGGGTAAACACGCTCACACCTGCTTTACTGTTGCTTACCCAGTCAGGTCTGCCCAGCAGGAAAATAAAAAGCAGTGACAGGGCTCGAACTCGGGATACTGTGCACTATAGTCACAGTACTGAACCAGTAAGCCATGACAGCATTTCACTGGCACAGACACAGCAGGACAATTGTAGACTAATGCAAACACAAACAAATGCTGTATCATGCCCTCTGAAGAGGCAGATGAGTAACTTCCCCCCAGGCCTATGCAGACAGATAACAGCAGGCCAGGCAGTGTGATGTGGGTTGGGTAGGCTATGAAGTCACAAACTAATATATGTGAAAGTGGAAGCTAAGATATGTAGTACAGTAGTATGCCTCAAGCCAGTACAATAGGCAACAGTACAGACTGAAATGGAGTACCTGACATAGCAGTGCAGGCCTAGCAAATGTGTATAAATGTCAGGTGAACCCCTCATCCTATGTACACCCACAGTAACAATCAGGTGTGCCCCCCGGGTAGAAATGTACAACTAATAGCTGTCCCCCCATATGTAGAAATGTTTATAAGTCTATGCAAAGTGACTCATGGAAGCCCTGCAGGCACAGTGTGCTTCCTGTCGATGTACAACATAAAGGTGAGCCCTGACGTAAAACACAACTTGATTTTTCACATACATATAGTATATATGTCCATACTGGGCATGCTCACACACTTAGGCCATGTCTGAGTACAGCAGTGGGCCACACATATCTGGCAGTTGCAGTTCTTACCCCAGAAACTTGTCACTATTCACCAATCCTGCCTTGCGCACACAGTTATATGAAAACAGACCCATATAATATATTGGACTCCTGTCATAATCAAACTATGTACTACAAGTACTTAAGTTGTTCAAAGAAAGTTAAAATTCAAAGAAGATCAATAAATCTCTGATCAGTATCATCAATAAACAATAAGCACTCCTAACATTATCCAATCCATGTTCTGGCAAAAATATTGTCAAACAGTCCAGAGAGAACCATGAAGCTTTCTTTCGCTATGTCATAAATATCAATGTAAACTCATATGTTCTGAGTCGGTGCAAACTGTAAATGAATACATCTACATGACTGACATTGCCAACATCTTGTCAGACAGGTTCATACATATTTACCCCCCTCTCACTGACAAAAGGGTCCATTATCATACCTGGAGATTGTGAAAACCCAGAAATCACATATACAATGGTTAAACAGCTCTTTCCAAACCTAAAAACACGGCGTCTATAGGATGACATGGTTTCCCTAGCTGTGTCTTATGTGATCTCCAAAACAAACAGTCCCTGCACCTGAACAGTCTGTTGAGATTCATCCTCTGTAGAGGATATGAAACTGTTGAATGGGTTACAGCAACATTTGGCACACTCCACATGTGTTGGTGCACAACAGACCATGGAAACTATGGTCTTATAAGCCTATTAAGCCTGATCTGCAAGGCCGTGGAGTCCATCATGATGGAACTCCTAAACAGAGCTATTGGGAGCGTACAAACACCCAACGCTACCCATTTTGGTTTGGTCAGGGGCAGATCATGGTTCCCAAACCTGCTAGACTGTTTTCAAGGCAGTCACCCAGGACATATATCAATGAAATGAGGTACACATGTCCCACATAGACCTTGAAAAGCCCTTTTCCAACATCCCAGACACATGTTGTATCCACAAAATCAACAACCTGTGCATAAATATGTATGTCATCTGATGGATTGCCAACTGGGGCACAGATAGATCCCACAAGGTAAGAATTGTGGTCTCCTGTTCAAGCTGGTAACAACTGCTGTCCCCCATGGCTCAGTCCTGGGACCCCTCCTGTCTGGTGTATACTTTTCAGAAGTACAGTCAAACACACGAGGGCTATGTTAAGCAAAGTTTGTGGATGACTGAAAAAAAGTTGTCATAATCGATGTTTGGGACAACAGAGACATCCTTAAAAAGGGTCTCAGTCAGACAGATGTGGTGTCAAAATTATGGCCTCGAGCTACAGTCATACAAATACCACATAGGTGCCAACACCTTAAATATGGAGGTGATAATAAGGGATCTATGGACACATGTGGATAGTCATCTCTACTTCCAGAAACACATTCTCAAAGTGGTTAGAAAATCATGCTATGTGTTCCCATAAACTGCCAAGGTCTTTGCATGTAGGTCAAAGGAGGTTCCCTCTACTCATCAGTCATCAAACCCGTCAGAGTATCACAACACACTTGTGATGAATCTGACTAGGCACCTTCAGCAGCTGGAAAGACCACTGAAGTACCTCAACAAGGGGATTACTGGCCTCAAACAGTTTCCCCATGCAACAAGACTGAATTTAACTCAATCTGTACTCTGTTGCATACTGTCTACTCAGGAGATCTCTGCCCAACAGACAGGTCCATGTCCAATGCAGAACTGATGTACATGCGCTATCTGAAGTAAACCCAAGCTCACTGTACCACATGCTGTAGGGATGTCATCATCACAACATTAAATAGAACATGTTGGCGGGATACATTACTAACTCACAGACTTCCCCTGCTTTGGAACAGGGTCCCAACTGACATTAAGCTGAGTCCCTCACTGACAATTGTCCAGAGGAGCCTTGATGAGTGTATGTGAAACTGAACTGTCACACCATGGATCACTTCATCAGCTCTACTACACAGAGGCGTAGGGAACTAACTCCATGGGTGGTGATAGCTGCACACTTTGGCCATACTAATATATGTCTTCAGGCAGATAGCCTATTACCTACCTATGTACCTATATATATATAGGTAGGGGGAACACAGTATAATAAGCCAAAGATGGATGGGTAGAGATGTGTGTAAGAGGGTGACCATGACAGGGAGTCATCCAGGACTGTCCCACCCAGCACACATCCCAATGGCATGAAAGAAATGAGGTGCACATCTCTCCCACTGTACATAGCCACCAGTATCTGTAAGCAGTATAGTGTATGTGGTCCATGTGCCTGCTGTACAACATGACTGTACAATGAAGTACACATCTATCTGTAGACATGTACCTGTCACATAGTCTACTACATACCTATGAACCTATCTCCACTAAGGCATATATCAGCCTACGCAAGTTGTGCAGGTTTCACCACACCATTGGGTAGTCTCCCAAGGCCTAGTTCTAATAGTTAGTACCCTAAGCCCCTTTCCAGTGGGACTGCTGATGTGATGCCAGGCATGAATTGTCTG
Organism: Protopterus annectens; assembly: GCF_019279795.1. NCBI lineage: Eukaryota > Metazoa > Chordata > Ceratodontiformes > Protopteridae > Protopterus > Protopterus annectens. The sequence continues at coordinate 59,954,180 of NC_056735.1, forward strand.
TTTCCCATCCACTTCTCAAGGTTCCAATTGAAGAGCGTCAACGAGGGGTTCTGTCTGATGTACATTGGGACTCTGTTCCGCAGTAAGACAAGTGTCTGGGATGGTACTCTATCCAACCTGCATGTTGTATTCATCGTGATGAGGTTCACATCCTGGAATGTGTAGGGCGACTCAATGTTGTTATCTGTAGATGGAGCATGTTCAACAGTTATGTGTTGGACATGGCTCTGTATGTTAGGCAGAGTGTGTCTCTGAGTAGGCGGTACGCAAAGAAGAACAGATTTAGTTTTACCAGTTGTGTTGCATAACACAACTGTTTGAGGCCAGTAATCCTCTTGGTGAGGTACCTATTTGGTCTCTACAGCTTCTGGATATGCTAAGTCGAGTACATCCAAAATGGTGCACTGTACTCAATGATGGGTCTGATGACGTAAGAGTAGAGTGCCAACACTACCTCTTTGGATCCTGATGCAAACCGTTTGTTGATTAGGTGGGCCACATAGGATCTCCCAATCACTTTGGCAACATGGTTGTCAAAGGAAAGATGACTATCTACTTGTGTCCCCAGATCCCTTATCACCTTGTCATTTTTAAGGGGGTAACACCTATGTGGTAGTTTGTGGGTATTTTGTTTTCAACAAAGAGGATCACTATGCATTCCTCCACAGTGAGCTTGAGGCCATGATTCTGACACCACACATCTGTCTCAGAGTCCCTTCTGGACAATATGTCTGTTGTCCGGGGAATCTTTTATGGCAAACACTTTACAGTTCCCAGCAAACTTAGTCAACCACAACCCTCCTGTGCTGGCATGTACATTTGAGAAGTCTATACTAAACAGGAGGGTCCCCAGGGGGACACCAGTCATTACCGGTGTAGAGTCTGACATGTAGCCAGCAACTCTTAATGTGTGGGATCTATCTGTGAGCCAGTTTGCAATCCATCTTGTGATGTATGGATTCATAGCCAGGTTGGTGAGTTCATCTATGATACCTGATTGGGGAATGGTGTCAAAGGCCTTAGTGAGGTATAGGTAGGCTGTGTTGAGCTCATTTCAATCATCTGTAGCCTGGGTAACTGTCAAAGAAATCCTCCCAGTTCAGGAGGCGTGGTCTGCATTTGACGAAGCCAAACTGGGTGTGCTCAACTGTGTGAAGGTTCCCAATCTCTGTATTGTTGACTTCCATTATGATTGGTTCCATTGCCTTGCAGAACACACTCGTCAGGCTCATAGAGCATGAATGCCAAGGGGGTTTTGTGGCCCCACCCCTGTGGAGTGTGAAGAACGTTGCTGTGCAACATTCTATGGGTACATATCCTGTAAAGAGCATGTAGAGAGAGGTGTAGGTATCCTTCATGAATATGGATACATCCTCACCCTATGTGCTGTGATTCAGGTTCTGATGCTGGAAGGTATGGAATAAGTAGTATCCTGGTAGTGCTGGTGTGCTGTCTGGAGCCTTGAACTAGGTTTCTGTTACTGCACAGATATCAATATTCTCCATAATGAGAAGTGCCTCGAGTGTGTGCATCTGGAGGCTGAGACTTCTGGCAATGAGTAGCATTTAGCTCACTTTGTGGTTATTTATGTTGGTTACGGGGTTTGGTTTGTCCTGTGTGACCGGGGTTCCACACCTGAAGTCAGCACCTCATTGGTCCCATCTTGACCATAAGCTAATTACTCTACATATCCACATTCTGGACCCACACCCCCATTAAGGAAACCATGTTAAAAAATGTCTCCAAAACCAACTTCATGCTTCTTAAGACAGAAGTGCTGAACTGCAGGACACCAGTGCAGATGGACAATACCGTTACGACTACTGAATCCTTCACAATTGCACTTTATAAGCGCTTACATGACTGCATGCATCATGCTATCCCAAACAGAACCAAGACGCTATCCTCCAAGAAAAGGAAGCCAATCTGGTGTTCCCCTGCCATAAACAAACTGCACAACAGAAGGAAGAAACTGTTGCAAAAGTGGGTAAAATCCCATGAGGGGAGGAGCTCCATGGTCAACATCAGTAAGAAGCTGTGATCCCTGATAAAATCCTCCAAAGTTAGTTATGAAAACAAAATCGACACTGATTCTAAAGACAACTACAAAGCATTCTATAGCTATGTCAAGAATCTCAATGGCAACACTCTGATCTGCTCTGAGTTACAGCACAATGGCACTAAATATACAGACCCATCTGATATTGCCAATATCCTGGCAGATAGGATCAGTGCTAACTTTACCCCCCTCTCACCCATGAAAGAGCACATCTCTATAACGGAAGACTGCAAAGTTGCTGTCATCACAGCTGCACAGGTAAAAAACACTCTCCAAAGCCAGGAACACAGCATCCATGGGACCAGATAACATCACAGGCTGTGTTCTACACAAACTACAGAATGAACAGGCACCACACCTACGTACCATGTTCAGTCATAGCCTCAACTCAGGCTTTGTGCTTGCTGAATGGCGCACAGTGACGGTTATCCCACTACACAAGGGGGGAGCCACCACAGACCACAGGAACTAGTGCCCCATTAGCCTGATGAGCCTGCTCTGCAAGGCCATGGAATGTATCATCATATAACTTATAAAAAAAGACATTGGTAATCTCCAAACTCTGGACCTCAACCATGTTGGGTTTGTAAAAGGCAGATCATGTCTCCTAAACCTGATAGACGTCATTGAAGCAGTCACCAGAACCGTAGACAAGGGTAAGGTGGTACACACAGCCTATGTAGATCTTGCCACGGCTTTCAACACCATCCCCCACTCTGGAATTATAGATAAACGCACTAAACTAGGTATAAATCGCCATTAACTACAACATAGGCGGTAGTATACTTAACACTGAAAGTGTGATAAGAGACCTTGGGTCACAGGTGGACAGTGGACACACTTGTGATAATCACATCCCCACAGTAGTCAGGAAATCCTTCTGTGTGGCACACCTCATCCCAAAAGGTGTCTCATGCAGAATAGAAGAGGACATTGTTCCCCTCTACTCATCACTCACTAGATCCATAATAGAGTACAACACCCCTTTTGCTATGTACTTCACAAGACGTCTAAAACAACTGGAAAGCCTGCAGAAATACCTCACAAAGAGGATTAGTGGCCTGAAATACATGCCATACACAGACCATCTCAAAATGCTCCAGCTGTACTCTCTTGCATATCGTCTACTCAGAGGTGATCTCTGCCTAACATACAAACCTATGTCAAACACAGAGCTGTTGGACATGCTCCACGTAAAACACTCACAATCCCTCTGATCTTCTGCCCCAAAACCCAGAGTGAAATACAAAAGGAAGGGCTGTATCCATTTACCTTATGGATATGCACACCTTCAGGTTAGTGGCAGAGCATGAGGCCTTGGAGCCCATGCAAGTGCAACTAACATTGGGCAAAGCTGATTATCAGATTGTAGCCTGCTACAGATCACCTACCTTGTCTCAGGAACCTCACTCAGTATTCCTGGGAACACTGGAAATATAAAAGTCCTACCAAACACCATTATATGAGGAGATTACAACTACCCAAACATTGACTGGGAGAATTACTCGTGTACAACGTTCTTTGCTAAATGCTTCCTAGAGTTTAAAAACTCAAACGCCCTGGAACAGCTGGTCACCACGCCCACTAGAGGTGACAACATACTGGACCTGATCATGGGGTACCAGTGTTCCACACCGGAGATAAACTCCTCGCTGCTAATATCAGATCATAAAGTAATCAGACTGAACATCCACATCCCGCCCCCCGTCAAGGAAACCACTGTGAAGAAATTTTCAAAAGCAAACTGCACACTTCTCAAGACCAAAGTGGAAAGTTCCAAAGCCCCCCTTGCTATAGGATAATGCTATACAATCTGCAGAATCATTTACAAGTGCATTCTATGAGCATCTACAGGGATGCATGGATCGAGACATCCCAAATAAAACCAAGATGCACTCCTCCAAAAAGAAGAATCCAATCTGGTGGTCGTTGCCCATAAATAAGCTATACAACAGAAGGAGGAAACTAACACATGATAGAGCAAGCTTCACAAAAGGAAAGGCATCACTGATCATTATTAGGAAGAAACAATGATCGCTCATAAAATAATCCAAGGACAGTTTCTAAAGACAAATTGCCAAAGAATCTAAGAATAACAACCACAAAGCCTTCGTTAGCTATACCAAACATTTAGGTGGCAACTCTCAAATATGCTGTCAGCTACTGCAAAATGGCAAAAAATACACTGAACCAACTGACATTGCCTTCAGTGCAAACTTCACCCCCCCTCACCCCCAAAAGGGCCTGTGTCCATCCCAGAAGAATGCAGAGCCTCAGACTTCATGGACATGCAGGTAAGAACAGCCCTCTCCAAAGCTAAGAACGCAGCATCAGTGGGACTGGATGGTGTCCCAGGCTGCGTCTTATACCAGCCCCAAAAGGAACTACACCCTCACCTACATTCACTGTCCAGACTCAACCTTGCCACAGGCTATGTACCCAAAGAATGGCATACAGCAACAGTCATCCAGTTCCACAAAGGTGGTGCCACAACAGAACCTGGAAACTATTGCCCTATAGGCCTACTCAGCCTGGTCTGCAAACCTATGGAGCAAATTATCATGGAACCCATAAACAGAGACATTGGGAACCTCCAGACACTGGACTCTGCCCAATTTGGCTTTGTTAAAGGCAGATCCTGCCTCCTAAACCTAGTTGACTTCTTTGAAACAGTTACCAAGGACATAGAAGGAGGTGAACATAGTCCACACAGCCCATCTGGACCTCACTAAGGCCTCTGGCATCATGGACAAGCTTACCAGCTTGAACATTAACCCCTATGTCACAGGATGTGTGGCCAACAGATCAAACACACATGGTCAGAGTTGCGGGTGCCATGTCCGACTCTAAACCAGTCACAAGTGGCACCCCGCAGGTCTTGGTCCTGGGACCCACCTGTTCAGTAGATACTGCTCAGAGGTACAGGCAAGCATGGGAGGAATATGGCTGACCAAGTTTGCAGATGACTGCTAACTGTGGTCCATAATTGACTCTACGCCTGACACAGACATCCTCCAGAAGGGTCTTACAGAGACAGATACCTGGTGTCAAAACAATGCTCTCAAGCAGAATGCCAAAAAATGCATAGTCATCCCCTTTGGATAAAACAAAGTGCCCACAAATTACCACCTAGGTGGTAATCCAGTATGTACGGAGAATGTAATTATGGACCTGGGGACCCAGGTAGATAGTAAACTCTCCTTTGATGATCACATTGCCAAAGTGTTTAGAAATTCCTTCTATGTAGCCCACCTAATGTAACCCACTTGGTCAAGTCTGATGATGTCACCATCCTACAAATATATCTGTGGAAAGGAGAACTTCCAGTAATATGTATAGCGCGTTGTGTAAATGCGTACTGCTGTAGTATCATAAAGTAGTTAGGTATGGGGTTTGAACCCTGCACTTGCCAACTGTATAAGAATGTGTGTGTGTGTGTGTGTGTGTGTGTGTGTGTGTGTGTGTGTGTGTGTGTGTGTGTGTGTGTGTGTGTGTGTGTCTCCTTGGAGAGGAGCAATCTTTTTGGAGACTACTGAAACACCTTAAAAATGGTATACTCATCTTTGTCAAGTCTGATGATGTCACCATCCTACAAATATACCTGTGGAAAGGAGAACTCCCAGTAATGTGTATAGCGCATCGTGTAAATGTGTACTGCTGTAATATCATAAAGTAGTTAGGTAGGGGTTTGAATCCTGCACTTGGTGACTGTGTGTGTGCTCCACGTGTGTGACACTGTTGGTCAATGTGTCGTGGGTTTTGCTTTTACTACTGTATAACATATCACAATGACAACAGTATGTGCATTACACATGTCAGGTAGCTGTGTGGCAAATACATATACATACATGTGACCTCAATTATTTCATAGGTGGGAACCCTGCTTTCTTCATGAACACATCTTTTATCTTTGCCAGAGTGTGCTGCCACTTTCCAGACCATAGGTCACGTCTGTATGCTTGTGACAAGCCTAGCCACTGCTGTGATCCCTGGCCTACGTCATCTGTTTCACATACACTCATTACGGTTTTTATTAAATAGTGTGAGTGAGGGTTTATGCCTGAGGCATATTTGAAACCTGTTCAAAAGCAGCAAAGTCTGTCAAAGATGGCTATTTATTATAGGTGTGCAACAACCTTTGTGGATATGCATGCAGACCCCTTATTGCTTATGTGATCCACAGAGGGATTTTCAAAACCCTTTGGAAATGTGATTATCAAAGGAGAGATGACAACACATGGCTCTATGTATACATCGGTATCTGTTCCACATTTTGGGGGCTACTGCCTATGTGGTACTCTGGGGATACTATTGTTTTGTAAAAGTGGATGACTATGTTTTATTTGGCTTATAGCTTTACAGCATGGGTTTGACGCCAGGTATCTGTCTGTATGATACCCATTTGGAGGATGCGTGTGTCATCTGGAAAATGCATTATAGCTCACAGTATGCATTGCCAAACGTGGCCAGACATATCCCTACTGTGTTTGCTTGTACCTAAGAAAGCTATATGCCAAACAGGAGTGGTCCCAGGACTGAGTGCAGGTGAATACCACTTGTTACTGGCATAGAATAGTACTTAAAAGCTGCAAATGTCACTGTGTGTCCTACATCTGTGTGTCAGTTGTCAAGCCACCATCTAACAATTGTTTATGGGAAGGCTGTTGAGGTTATGTATACTACCAGAATACAAACCAATGACAGATAGTAACAGCCGTATCACCCACAGCACAGTGTCAAACCATGTCATACACATACGTATACTCACGTTCCAAAATGTGTGTAGTATAATGCATACTGGCCACCAATATAAACTATGGAGTGTTAACACTGTCTAATACAGGGCATGTCACCCTGCCCATGTGTCCAGTATGCACGTACATGCAGACAGTGCACCTCAACCATATTCACAAATGTACACCTACAAATCTGTGCTGCATACATCCCACACTTACTGTCCACTCTATAACATATGGCTGACAAAACTACACACATCAGCCAAGTGACACATGGGCAGACAATACACGATTGGAATAAACACTGGTGTAAACAATAATGCATTGATAATTATAGCCTTAATGCATCATGCCTGCTCAGCTTCACCTTCAAGGATATCATTACACTTTACTGCTGACAACATGCTACACATTAAAACATTGCTATACTGTAATAAAGTCACCCTGTTCATCAGCACCATGTAGCCTGTTCCTGCATCAATGTTGTAGATGACAGGAGGTGGCACAGGTTTCATCATATGCACAGGGTGTGTTGTTGGTTTGCCAGAGGCCTACATTGAGCCATACAATCGACGTGTGTGTGTGTTTGTGTGTGAGGGCCAAGAGTACTGTTATGGGCCAATGTGGATGTAATGTGTGCGGGTATGTGTTTGCCCTAGGTGTCTGGTTTATGTGTGTGTGTGCATGCACACAGTTCCACCATGTGGCTGCCATATACAGGGATTTGTGGGACAGCTACAGACTCTACCTGGCAGGCTTTACAGATCACCGTCTCTGGCCACGGATACGGGACCTGTGCCTGGCAGGGGTGCTATAGACACTATCAGGTACTAATCCAGACTGGGTACTGTCCTCAGAGGTTGACATGTCCACTGGATCTAGGTCCCTGCTGGGACTGGCCAGAGCCACGTGCACGTGGTCTTCTAGGATGGTTTATGGACAGCCCCCCCAACATTGCTGGGGCTGGTACTGGCACTACGGGAGCGGCTATGACGTGATGGATGTCCACGACAAGTGCCAGCTGATGATGTTACTGGCATACGTCCACGTCGACGTCTAAACCGTCCTGCACTGTCCTGACACATGGACATGACATTATGGAGGACATCTAATGTCTCACCCCAACGTCTATCAGTGACCTCAGTGTAATTACATATGGCACCTGCTAGGTTATGGATACTGTCATTTACAGAGGTGTTATGAGCCCTCTGTGCCCATAGTCCCTGTCTGGTGTACCGCTACATACGTACCTGTGCCTCCATGACACCCTGGAACATGCGTGTGGTTGTAAGAGTTGTGGCACGTCTGCCAGGTGCATGATGACCAGCAGTGCTCTGACGAGAACCCCTGGGCATTTGCCTATGTGGTACCGTTCCAGACATCTGGCTATGGCTGCTGTGTCCTGATGCATGTGCCATAGATACCACACTGTCCTGGCCAGTGCCGATTGTACATTGTCCCTCTGCTAAGGGCATTGGTGATGATGGATGTACAGGCAGTATGACTGTGTGCATGGATGGGGTGGAGACTTGTGTACTGTCAATTGGTGGCCCAACAACAGACCCTGACAAACCCGCCTGTGCCTCAACACACCTATCCTCATTATCACTATCTGTGTCAGTGACATCAGGTTCCCTGCTGCATTGAACCAGCCCCACCTCAGCACCTGTGAGAGGAAAACAGGAAACACACTTTAAGACCTGTACAAGTCAGACCACATGCACACACGCAAATACACTCCTCACTAAAGCAGACACACAAACACACATACACACACACCACCAGCAGTCTCAGAACATACTCAATAGCAGTTGATGGTGGGGTACAGTATCACAAGCAAAACAGTCATATCACACGTCAGCATGCAGGACATGTGTTGCTCAACAGCATGCAGTGCAAGTGTAGACAGTCCTTGCTACTAACAGTATACATGGCTTTGATGGATGTGTTTTGTTGTTCAGTGATTGGCCTCCCCATGGAACGCAATGCATACATGGACACAACATTGCTGTGCAAGTATTCAAACTCTGTAATGTACTGTGCACCATCACTCACAGGTCTACATACCATGGCTGGATGTGTATCTGTGTGTTGCATAGATATCCAATTCTGATTAGAGCCTCTGTGTCTTTAGCAAATAATTGTGGACACAGTTTTAGCTCATGCATGATGTGTATACACACAGGATCAGTGGTGCATGTATAAGTGATGGAATACCATTGGTCCACATACCCAATGTACAGTAGTTATGGTGAGTATAGATCATATTGTGGACATGCCAGTGTCATCCATGACATGGCATGCTAAAACACAACTGCAAATTTAAACATCACACATACCCAATATGTGTCATATGACTTAGCCACTCAATAGCATCACAAGACATATATGTGTCAGTTGTGCAAACGGTGATTGGTATGCATATTGTTTACAGGTGCATATGTTTGCACACACACAACATTGAGGTGTATAACACTGAAAGCTATGTGTAGTACTATGGCTACAATAACTGGATGGGGTGTAGTACCATAAGCCATCATCATGAAGCATCATGTGGTCACTCAAGGCTACAAATGTGTCCCAAACCAGCACCTATCATGCTGTACCTGAACTGCACTACCATGGCTACATTCACCATTTCACAACCAGTTGTTACATGGGTTTGTAAGGAGGCCAATAAGGAGCATTCGCTAACATGAATGTGTTGTGTGTTGCAGAGTGTTTCACTGCCCCATGATAGGCCTCTACCCCTCAGGTATATTATGTGTGCTGTGTGGATGACATTTGGGATACTGGAGTGTGACTTTACAGAGGGTTTGTGAATCCTTCATGTGTAGCATGTTAACATGTTCTGTGTATGACATAGTTGTGTATGTTATGTGCATGTTGTGTATCGACTCTGCCTATCCAATGGTCACTACAGTGTAGTCATATTTGTTTGAGATGGTCTGTGTATTGGATGTGTTTGAGGCAGCTAATCACATTAGTGAGATGTGCGTGGTCTCACAGCAAACATGCACAGCATGCATTATGGGTAGGTGTGTTACATGTGTACATGGCCTACACCTTAACTATGACATGCACTTTTTAGTTGCAATAATAAATGTAGAACACACTCACCAGCATCTGTCCGCTGCCTTGCTGTCACACCAGAGGGACCTACATAGATATGAGACAGTTTGTCAGTGGCGACAACTGTGACATTGGTACTGTGGGTTTGCAATCTTACAGTAGAACAGTTTACATTCACAGGCCTACAGATTATGTTCCAAATGATCAGTATTGCACAGCAACAGGCTCCACATCTTCTAACTACACAGTACACATCTCACATATGCATGATCTACCAGTAGAGGTAACAGTAGTCTACAGATATGCCATGGTACCTGCATGTTCCATGTGTTCTTGCTGGGTGGCTCCAACCTCAATCATGGTAAATGTCTGCTGTTGCTGCTGTTGTTGTTGGGCAGGTGCCGTCAGGCTCAGGAGCAGCTCCTCCACTCTGGTGGGGGGGTGGATGTTAACCCCACCACCTGTTGCAAGCTGTTGTCTCCGTCCATCAGAAGCACGCTGACGGACATGTCTAAGTAGATCACTGCAGTGGTGGTGTACCTGCTCATATGTCGAATTATGCAAGCCTACCTCGTTTAGCCTCTAGACAACATCTTGCTACATTGCAGTGTGTTCCTGCTGGTCTTGGCTGGTTCTGGAGAATAGTAGGCTGTAGTGCTGAATCATACAGCTAGTAAGAATCTCATCTTCAGCACTACTGTAGCTAGGATTTCTACGGTGTGCCATAATCCCAGGAAGACATAAAGAAAAGATATGTATGAGCACGTCATATGGCACATGTAACATTATACAGTACAGATATCACTGAACTGAGATTAAACACTTTCACTACCACTTATCAGTGCTCAGCCTACAACTGCTTGAAAGTGCCTGGCATGCTCTATATAATAAACCATGTTCTGCACAGCAACAAAATAAAATCACTATATAAGACTATACAAGAGTACCTGGCACACTGTATGCAACACAGTGCACCACCTAGCCACAGCAGATATAGATCAAGCCAATGCATAAAGAAATTTGTCATCCATCACAATGTTTGTAAGTTCCAGTTACAATATTACCATTATACCACACAACTTGTTGATGGCAAACCCGTGGCCAAAATATGTGCACAATTGTGAATATATGTGCCATACTGCTGTAGTAAACTATAAATGTTGCTATATACGTATTTATATGCTGTAACACACATATGACAGAGGACATGTTACAGGCATACCCACACACACATCAGACATAATTACAAGACACAAAGGTATAGCAACCCAGATGAGCTTTACGTGTGTACCATACAGTAATGTGTGTCAGTACTTACAAAACCTTAAGCTTGAGGAATGTAATCTGTGATGACTACAGGGACCACACAAAACAGTGGTTCCAAGCAATGTGGACATACACCATACTTTGCTGTTTAGGCCCAGAGCTTCAAGTAGTACTACAGTACATACAGGATTTGGATTCAACATCAGTACCAATCAATAAGCATACATGTAGTGCTTTAGCCTCCAATGACAAACTCCAGTTAACACCAAGGGACTACATCAGACTGTATGCCGTAGTGCTTTAGCTGCCTAGCAACAGCATACACAGCTTTTGCTGGGATCAAAGCAAGGACCCATAATACCATGACAGAAACAGTGTCCCACTAAGCTGTCCCACAAATACACATCTTTGACATATTCACCAACACACTGACCATCACACTCAGTCAACTTTACATAGAATCTATTGCAACAAGTAGATGTGGGTGTGTATGAGTATATATGACTGTGTGTGTGTGTGTGTGTGTGTGTATATATATATATATATATATATATATATATATATATATATATACATATATGTATATGTGTGTATATGTGTGTGTATGTATATATATATATATATATATATATATATATATATATATATCCATTGGTGTACATACACATATAGGCACATATACAGTCCATCTTTCATGGTGGGAATATCAGTTATAAAAAGGATGTGAGATATACAGTAATGTAATAATATTGCACAGTCTTGTGAGAAATGCATTGAAAGTGTTCACAGCCCAGGTAACTTTAGCAGGCCTCACTGGCTGCAACATTGCAAACTGAACAAAACACCCACAGTGTTTAACCACCACATGTCATATACCAGCACTGTATGCTGTCTTGTTTGTCACACACTAAAACCTACATACAAATATGCACATAACAACCTTCACCAACATATATATGTCCACCCTTCACAAACAATTGCAATATGTCCCTTGCTCTATGCACATATACAGATGTTAATATATATGACACATATATATCTCTCCGTATGTGTGTGCCACACACACACAAGGTCCACACTGTTGTAAGTACCTGGACCTCACAGCTGAACTGTTGGGCCTTGCTGCAACATGAACAGGTGTCACATGTGAACACACAGTAACATTAGAGGGGGTATATATAGCTCCAAATGCTAGGTTACCATACTAGCCTGGTACAGCAGTTGCCAATGTTAAGCTACACTCTAATATGACCATCATGCATGTGTTACTCTGTCACACCCATGTTTATACAAATGTTTGGGCTAATCCCCCAAACAGCCATTGGCCACACTACTGTACAGCACACAGATAACATGGATCAGATGTTTGACATTTAATGCTGAGCTACACATTTCACAGTTGTGTCCAACTGCCCACAGGTACACACTGAATTGTCCATGGCAGTAGTGAATTGTCCATGGCAGTAGTTAAGCAGGACATCTGTGCATAGATACATAATGCTGCCACATATGAATGGTTCACATTATGTAGAGTACTATTCAAAAACATCTACTACATGCCAGTAAATACATATCTGTTACATACCTTTCCTTTGTTTGAGTTGGTATTATTTCTATTTCTTTTTCCTTTTGCTTTTCACTGTCTCTCTCTGTCAGTCTCTGCAATAGAGTGATTGAGTTTGTTGGCAGCAATTACAGCCTGCTTTTATAGGTATTTGCACATGTGCATGTGATGGCCTCTGCACCAATTGGTGGCCACCATTTGCTAATTGCATGCAGCCTGCTGTGTGGTAATTGCAGTAATCACTGTCATAGCAACCCAATGCTATAAATTGCTAACTCAGGTAGGTGTGGCCCTTTCAGCTTTCCAACATGGGGATCATGCTTGTTTGCTGTGGACATCATTGTTTAAGACAGAAGGTTGGTATAGTTCTTATATCTGAAGCCAGGGGTGTAGCCAGTGATTTAAATGTTGTACTCAGATCTGAATGTTGCTGCTTCCAGTACACACTTGTCAGTATAGAATTGTACTCACCCCTCAAAATGCTAACCCAAGATACATGGGAGTATGTACTTTCTTTTCTAATTGTACAGCTAACTGCCATACAAAACTAGTTATTGAGATGTATTCCTTTGGCACATGAATTGTTTGTGGACTGCTATACTGTGAATATTAATTTACTCACTTCTGAACAGTTTGTGCTTTTTTAGTGTTGACATTAGCACAGGCTGCTCAAGAAAACTCGACAAATTTCAGTTCTGAGTATGCCTACCTACATCCTTGGTAGACCCTGAACACACAGGTATATTCTACATTTGGGTAGGGGTGCAGAAGTACAGAGAGCATTATGTATTATTGTGTGAATTTTATCTTGCAGGACTTAAACTTAACAGGTACTCATCAATCCTTTATCAAGGCAAGTGGTCTGTCTGCGTAGCTCCCAACTGTGGACCTATCCACATGGTAGCCAGAGGTTAGCCTGTTATTCTTTGTCTGTGCACCCACACCGGTCTTTTCAGCACTGGAACAATGGCATTGTTACAATTGGTTGCTACTAGTACATGGCTACATCCTTTGATATTTCAGTGTTGTACTTCTACATAAGGGTATGCTTCTGGAACTCCTTCCAAAGCTATTTGCACAGTGTGTAACAGCAGAAAAGCTGATATGCCTGTGTGTTTCTGCCTCTGCCAGGCCTCTCAAACACTCTGGTACATATATGAACAGATTCAGGGAAAAGTAGGTAAAAGTGAGGTACATCTTTAAAATATTAGTGCCATTAAGTTGAGACTTTGAGAGAACCATAGCATATGGATTAATGCATCTTTTCTGAAGTACAAGCAGTGTCTAACTTTTACTTGTCATTATTCGTTGTGTAATTCACCACCGTTCTGGCCAACATCAGTACTTTTCAGAGGGATTCAGAGGGACACAGCTAAAATGTGTTTCAGAATCAGGAACATCCCTGAAAATTAGGTACAGTTGGGAGGTATGGCCCCTGCCCTAATCAGATTATGCCAGTGTTTGTCCTGCTATGATACAGTGTGGGGGTTGTAAAGTGCTGCTGTAATATTATTTCCTGCTAGAATGGCTGCTTCTCTTATCACAGTCATGTAATGCAATTCCACAACAACTGCTGGTAAAGATCCATAGAACAAGTTGTGTATTATGGCATTCCTATTTTTCCTTTTACATTCATTCACTCTGATGCATGATATATTTATTTCAGCACCAAATTGTTGTACATCTACCATGGCTTAGTGGTACTTCATGAAGTGCAGTGTGTACAAGGTCCCTGGTTCGAGACTGACAGAGGTGTTTTATTTTGCTGCTAAGCAGAACAAGGGCCCTCACATACAGAGTGACTAAGGCACTTTTAAGCAGTTGTGAGTGGGTTTTCACGGGTTTGCGTGATGCTTAGCAATGCTTAGCTAAGCGCACACTCACGCAATCCCGCTAACTACTGCTTAAAAGAGCTTACTCCCGCTAACCCCCTCGCTCATTTCTTTGAAAGAAAAGAAAATGGGGAGATAGGAAAGTTGTGAAAAAGGGGCACAAAGAAGGAAAGACAGTAGGGAAAACAGCTCGGGATGTGCAGGACGGGTGTAGGGAAGGTCCATAGCTGCCCATTTCTTTAACAGCAACAGCTGTGCATATGAAATTTGGAGGGAAATATGAAACCTTCCACCTCTGAGAGAGGGGTGAGGACAACAAAGTATGTTGTACTGCCAATTAAATTACATTTTATGTGTCCAGCGGACATGTGTGCAAAATGGGCAGCTATGTATGGGGCATATTTTTTTTTTGGGAGCAGATTGCCCTATTTTTCTTTTTTTTTTCAGGTGAGAGTGGAATGTGGGGTAGAGGAAGTAGGTATATTTGAAGAGGTAAGTTGGGGAGGTAAACAGACAAGACAAACAAGACGCATACAGGGGTGAAATATGACACATGGTGGGTGAACACCATTGACGGGGAAGGATGTTTGGAAATCGCAAGCCCATGAGCCCACAGATGTCCACAGTGGAACTGAGATCCCCACCCATGGGCAGTCACCACTGCACCTTCACAGCCCAGAGGCTGGATGTGCTGAGGGCTGCATAGGAGGGGCAGGCTCACCCGTGAGTCACACCACTTGTGCCTCAAGCTGGCGTAGAGGATTAGCAACAGAACGCTTGATCTCTCTATGCACCACAGCCCGGACCATTCGGAGGGTGATAGGTGTCCCTCCTCCACCCACGCTAGCACGGGGAGGACGAGCCCCATCCCCTGCAGCACTTCCACCCAAAGGTGGCACCGGGCCAACAGAGGAGGAGGTCCCAGGCTGGGCACCGGACCTGCTGGTGCCAGGTGCCATCGCCAGCTGAAGTGGGACAGGTGGGTCCGCTGGGACCGGCCTTCCCAGACATTCTATGTTTTGGAGGATTTAATGAAAATATGGGTTAGTAACAGTCAACAGCATTCCCAATTAGTTATAACAGCATGCAGAAGTATTCCCATTAACCCAACACACCAGAGTTCCAACAGTTGAACAGCAAGCATAACACATGCATATATAGAACAACAGTGGACATTACAACAGCATGCAGGCTTAATTGATGGCAACAGTCCACCAATATTGTGGTATTTGAATAGGGCACATGCATCGAAATAAATGCAGATATTTATAAACCAATAGGACATATGTCCCAACAAATGTTTTGAGATTAGACATACCCATTGAGGTGTGGTATTGCATTTTTTATGCACATACAGTGCACATACTAGTTTACACTACATTCCTATTAACTGCAGTTATATGTCCCCTACATGTATTATTACACTACCCAATTGTCCTTAAATTGTGTAATGGGTTTTGCTAGATCTTTATATACATGAGCTGTATCTGACATACAAACTGTCCGGGATGCAGATGGACTGCTACATATTTTGTGAGTTGCTCAGACACACTATTGCTGAGATGGTACACTGACAGCTCTACTTTCCTATAATTATCTAGATATGTTCAGGTGAAATTATCAGTTATATGTTAACAGCTCCCTACATTTCTGGCAGCACACTGACATTTCTGGGGAACACAATACCAAGCTACTCATGTGACAGATTAACCTGTACAAGCTGGGCATGAACCAACAGTTGAGAACTGTAAATATGCTTAAAAGGTACTGGCATTCCCTTCATCCACTTTATATGGGCCTGCCCAAGTGTGGGTTAACAGCGCGTAATACAACAGTACTATTTCTATAATGCACAACATATCAAAGAAAATGACACAGACACACTCCAGGAATTATACCTTTTAGACTTAAAACACTTTTCTAGAGGCTCTCTCATTTATTTAATATAACAGTACATGCAGAATAATTACTAACCTGCCTGGTGGCTCAGCCTATCTGCATAGGCTTGCTGGTTCGCAGCGCGGACACCTGCAGCTGTGAAGTAAATGAAATTATATTGAGACATACCTATCCATAGTATAGACTAGAATAGTAATTCTTACATACTTAACTCCATGGCTACATACTCAGTAGTAGGGCATTTTCCATCCCACAGGCCTCCTGGATCCACTGGTCCAGTTGATCCTCCTTGCGTCTCTTCAGGTCTGCGTGGTGGTGTCTGACCTGCTCACCAGTCCGAGGGACGCCTGTGGCACTGGTGAGTTCATGAGCTAGACGGTTCCAGGCTCCGCTTTGTATTGGGTGCCCTGATACTGGCCCCGCAGGAGTCTATCCTCATGATTATGGACAAGGAGCCAAACCATTACTTTTGACTCCTCAATGCCCCAACGTTGCGCTCAAAATCAAGAGCCCTCTCCAGCACTGGCCATGCTGCCTGCAGATGGGAGCTACAACCAGTTATGGCAAGTATTCCCGCCTATGGAGCTTAAATATGCCTCATTTCCCGTGCTTATTTGTGATTGGCCAGTTTTGAAAAAATTCAGCTGAAGGCACACCTGTTTAGCAATGGGTAAACTTCCATTAATATGTATGTGTGTGTTGAAAGTGCATGGTTATGAAATGCTGTCATGGCGTAGTGGTTCAGTACAGTGATTATGGTGCACAGTATCCCGGGTTCGAGCCCTGTCATTGCTTTTTATTTTACTACTGGCCAGACCGGCTAGGAGGTGTGGCTGTGTTTAGCCGACTTTGCTCAACTTTGCCCGATGTTGCTCTACATTGCGATACATTGCTCGACATTGCCTGACGTTGCGCTGGTTAGCACGGAGTGCAACTCCACGCAAACATGTTCTGTTTGTGCTAGTTGGCGCAGTACGCAGCTCCGGGCAAAGCCATTGTGCTAGTTAAAGCACTCCTCAGCTATGAGCAATTACATGTTAATATGCTTAATACTGGTAAACTTTGCTTAGCAGTGCTTCACATTGCTTAAGACACGTTACTTATGCATCCATCAGTATGCATAACCATTTCACCTTCATATATATATATATATATATATATATATATATATATATATATACATAAAATTGGTTCACTACTGCATAGGCCATTTCAATGCTTTTTACAAAAAATTAAATGATAAATGTCAGGAATTATTTTTATATACAGATTTCCAACAGAAAATAGAAGGGGGAGTGGTGGGACTCGAACCGGGAATGCCTCCTCTTTGGGCGAAGGCTGTACCACTACGCTATTGCTATTTTGCATATGCGTTTCTTATTATCCTCTTCGTTATCTAAACTGCTAACTGTAGCTAAGCAATGGGCAAACCCTCGCAATTACGGGCAGCTATATTGGGAATAATAATAATAAAAAAAAATGTTTTTACATTTTTAATTGTACAAGGGTTTAGAATGTGGGGGAGTGTAGTGTTGGGTATGTACACATTTGAGCGGACTTGGTCATGTATGTAGATATTTTCCGAGTGTCAGACTTGCAGGGGCGTGGATTTTTGGACTGCTTGGCAGTCCGACACGCCCCTTGCACTTGTGTATGCTCCGTGTTAGCTTAGAGCTGAGGCAGCGCGCCCTCATTAATATGCATGGCATGCTGCCATCTTACTCTTAGACTGGGTGTTCCGTTTAAGACTAATTTAGTCTTACACGGAAGATTAGTGAATCCTGGGGATAGGGTTTTTGTTGTTCTTTGTAGCTTTCCTTACCCTAGTATAGTGTTAACGTAGTTTAATTTGTTTTTTGGTAGGTAAATAGGTAGTTATGCAGCTTTTTTAGGTGTATGTTATTGTGGTTGTACTGGCTTCCTACCTTTTTTCTTAGTGGAGGCTTGTGTCTGTGTAAGTAGTGGTAATAGTAGTTACTGGCTGTGATACTTAATTTTACTGGTTGTAATTGTATTTTGTCTAACTTGGTATGGAGAACATTTTCATGCTCCATTTGAGAAGGGTTTGGGTCCAGGATTATTAACATGCCACAGGCCATGTTGGTCCTTAAGGGCTTTCTTCCTGCTAGCCCTTCATCTGCTTCTACTTTTTGCCTTGGCTCTGAAGATTGATCTGACAAACTTCAATCTAGGGACTCCAAGACTTCCAAGGGGGAAGGAAAAGGCTCTCCTCCTCTTATGTCCCAGGTCCTTCTCCTTGGGCTCACTGTATTAAATGATCCCATAACTTTTTGGTGCCCCAGCTGCACTGGCACTGATGTCTGCTCCTGTCCGGCAGAACTGATCGCACTCGGTGCCGACCGCCAGTAAGGCTCTTTCACTGCCTCCAAGCCTTCCCAGCCCCTTTCTGCTTAAAGGGGCTTCTTCAGGTAGGACAGCTTCCCCATTCTTTCCATCCACCCCATCAGAGCAATCACTGGAGTCTTTGCTTTCCCCTCCGTGGTTCTGTATCCCCCAGACTTGGATCCAGCAGATGGGTTCATTGTCATCAAAATGACCCCCCCAAGCCCCAATTAATGGCTTCTTCCGTCTGCTCAATCAGGTCAGTGGGCAGTATTATTATTAAAGCTTCTGACTTGGAGTATCTGATGAGGTCCTTTTTGCAGACTCTGACGTATAAAGACATGCAGGTAGGTGCGTGCGTGAATGGGTATACCTTCTTTGAAGGTTGGGCATTGGGCTGGCAACTCTGCACCGTAAAAAAAATCCACTGCCAATTATTAGTTGACCGGAGTTCTGCTGTGGCTACCCCAACAGGGAAAAGCTGAAAGACATTAGTTTTAGATGTAATTAGGCCTTATCCCTTCAGGTCTGGCTGACGGAGCTTTGGCTCCATCTATCTGGTTTCCTCCCTCGGTCCCCTTGGATCAGAGGTAATTGGGCCGGATTGCTTTCCTGCCCTCGGGGTCAGATCTGACTACTTGGCCATCATCGGGTGTGACTCACTTCTTGTTCTCTGTGACTCCTACTATTTCAAGGCTGTGATGTTGAGGCTGGGGTTTCTGGGTTAGGGTCGATGGTCCCTGCTTTTGGTTTGTCTCTCCTGCTTGGAGCTTTGGCATTTGACAGCTTGGCTGCAGTCTTGATGTTGGGGCTAGGTGTAGCTCCCCCCAAGCTCGAGTGTTTCTCTGCTATCTTAGGGTACTGGGACCCTCAGTTCTGGGAGGCCAGTATCCGCTTTTGCCTTTGACGTTGTGAAAAGGATGTTCTACTCTAATGAGATGGGTTTCTCTGGCTGGTGTTCCATCCCCTTTTTTGTGTGGGTCTGTGACCAGTCAATAGCCTGTTCCTGGACAGCCTCCATTGCTTGGTCTCCAACCTGATCCTGTGGTGGAACGTCTTGACTTTTGCCCCTCTTCTCTGGCATCTCTGGAGGAGAGGTTACAGGGAAGAGGCAGTATAAGAGAAAACATACACCTCAGAGGACTCTGTCACTGATGATAGTGACCTGAAGCAGGGAGAGGGGTCTCCTAAATCTCTGCAGGATGGTGTCTCGTGCAGGCTGGACTACTGAAGCTCCCTATCTGGAGTAGTCAGTATTTTTGGTAGACTTCAGTGAAGGCCCATCCACACCTTTGATGGTTCCCCTTCCGAATGCACTTATTGACATAGTGTCCTAGAGGGTGTGAAAGGAACCTGGCACAGTGGAGTTGAATAAAATTCTTCCTCATCCCAAGGTTCAGTGGTATTGGTTAAGGGTTCAGCTGTGGATGTGATTGTGGTGGTGGTGGTGGCCACCAGAAAGGAGATCTTCAGCCCCCAAATAGAGAATATCAGGCTTTGGACCATTTAGGGAAACATTTGGTATGTCTCAGCCATGTTTGTGTTAAGGCCACTTAATTATTTATCGCACTTGACTAGACTCCACATGACCTGGTGTCTGAAGTGTTGAGGAATGTTAAGACACAGCAGTCTCTCGAGATCCAGTACATGCTGGACACTCAGTTGTCTGCACTACTTTCAATCAATAACATTTCCATGAGGCTTATTTCTGATGCAAATGATGGAGTATCACGAGCGTCCAGATCTGGCATTGCCATACTTGGATGCAGTTGTGCAATTTTGCAGATTGTTTCAAGGCATCTTTTATTAACTCCACATTTGGTGGCTCCTCTTTGTTTTGCCAAAAGTTAAGGATACTCTAATTAGGAGCAAGTAAAGTGGGAAGATACTGTATGTCATAGGAGTGTGTTTTGCTACCCCTCAGCAAACCTTTTCAAGGAATCAGAATGGGGGCAAACTTCTCTTTTTCAGATAGTCACAGCAGTCTTTTCAGGATGCTTCTTCAGAGAGTTCCTCCATGGCCAGGAGGGAACCATAATGGACACTGCCCACAGGACAGGGGCAGTCCACAGAATGAGAGTTTCTGTGGATCCTTCTCTAGTGGGCCCTTTCAGCAGCCTTGAAGGGTTGCCCACCTGTCCTGCTCTGGATGCAATAAAGGATCACTTTCCTCTTCACCCAGAAGCTTGAGAGGCCATCACTTCAGACACATAAGTGTTAAGAGTCATATCCAGAGGCTATACTTTTCCCTTTTTAGAAATTTCAGGGTTTCATTACAGATTTCTTTTAGGTGTTCCACTCCATCAAAGACTGCAAGCAATGTTAGGGATTCACAAGCTGCTTACAAACTGAGTTATCCAAGAGGTCCCACCAAACCAGTGAGAATCCAGGGTCTACTCAAGATTCTGTTTGGTAGTGAAGAACAACAAGGACCTCAGACCTATTCTGGATTTAAGCAAGTTGAATCCTTTCTTGAAACAGACCAAATTCCAGATGGTCACAGTGTACTCCATTTTACCTTTGCTAAGGAAGGATGATTGGATGTGCTCAATAGACCTCAAAGATGTCAACCATCCTGTAAAGATAGAGAGGCACTCCAGGAGGTTTCTGCACTTCCAGGTGGAGGCTGATCACTACAAATTAAGGGGCCCTGCCATTTGGTCTCATCACAGCCCCCTGAATGTTCACCAAATGCATGGCAGTGGTTGCAGCCTGGTTCTGGCTACATAGTTTGCAGATCTTTCCATACCTGGATGATTGGCTCCTTACAGGCCCCACAAGAGTGTTACTGATCATGGCCCAGGGACACCTTACTCCAACTGTGCAACCACTTGTGCATTATGGTCAGTTATCTAAGGTCGAGCCTACAACCTGTTCAGACAATAGAGTTCATAGGTTGCCACTTGGATACAGTCAGTAAACTGACAGGCTCCCAAGTTCCAGAGTGATCAGCTTTTGATCTCAGGCAGTGTCAGATGTTCTTCGTGTTTCACTGTTGCAGTCATCACACTTGGGTTATCCTGCCAGGGGGAGCCCTCAGTCTGCCCAAATACCAGAGGCATAGTATTACTGCGTTGGTTGCTGTCGCTCCAGGACTGACATCAGGTCATCGGTGGTATAAAAATTAGACACTTGACGCCATTACATCAGTCTTTCTTGCTGTGGAGCCCGAAGCAGAAGCAGTTCACACGAGTGCCGGTTGGCCGCTACCTGAGTTTTTGTTTCCGAATTGAAGTTGAAGTCTTTTAAAGATAAGTACCCAATTGGGGATCCTTTTTTCTTGCTCTAACCAATGTCAGAAAATGTTAACAATTGTCTCGTCTGTGAAAAACAAATAACAAACAGAGACTTCCATTCTTACTGCGTCACCTGCTGCTTTTGTGCTTTGTTCAACGCCAGAACTATACGTTGTCTGACCCTTATTGTAGCTAAATATTTCCGCTGTCAGTCCTCATATTCCGATATGGCTTTGGTAAGCCATCCTACTACCGATCTTCTGAAAAAACGTAAGGATAAAGACAGAGACAGACCATACAGGTCCAAAACTGCCGACAACGCTTCCATTAAGCTAGTCGTCAGTTCTCCAGTCCTCAGTGAGGTGCTTTCGCAGCCCTGATGCCCATTTCTGTGGATTCGCAGGCTGCGGAGTCTGGTATACCGTGAGACTCTTCTTCGACTAAGGATCCTGCAGATGTCTCTACCTTGGATGGGTCCGGAGCTGCTGAGCTGGCACCGGCTTCCAAGGAAGTTCTTTGCACTACCAATACTCAACACAAACCAATGACTTTTTTTGTGTCTTCAGTTCTTTCTAAAACTACTGAGTTTCTAAGGCCCAGGGTACGAACTACGCCTAAAAAACCAAAGACCCAAGCTCAAGCACCTGCTTCCATGCCTCAATCCCAAATGCTTAAAATGGCGGAAGACCTTATTATGCTTATTTGGGGAAGCCAGGCTACCCCTTCCAAAAGAGAGACACATCCCCAGTAGTTTTATCTGAACAGGAGTCAGATGACTCTAAGGTTTCTAAATATGAAGACATGCAATCCCTCTCTGCTTATGAGGATTCTGATGCAGAGGAATCCATTCCTTCGGCCTCTCCTCCTGAGGATTTTTAATGGTGAAACCCTACATACTTTAACAGAGCATTTCCAATGGGAATGTCAGGACTATCCTCAGTCAAAAAAGAGACTTGGGGAATTCTTAAATTTACCACAGCACAGACCTTTAGCCATTCCTCCTGTCCTGGATGTTGTGGATGATGTTTTTATGGAATCCAGTTTGACTCCTGACAGCCTTACTTCTACTCCCAGGAAACCTGACAGGTACTACAGAGTCCCTGACTCTCTCAAATTCCTTTTAAAAAATCCTACTGCTGACCCAGAGGTCATTTCCCAAGGACCAAAAGGAATTAAAGCAACCTCAGCTAAGAATCCCACCCCCTCAGACAGGGATTCCCGAGCTTTAGACAGATGGGGTACAAAAGTATACACCACTGCAACTCTTGCTATTAGAGCACTAAATAGTCAGTTCCACATGCTGAAATATCAGCAGCATACCATGGAACTCTTCAAACAAAAAATATCTTCCTTTCCTACTTGTGTAGAAAATAAAGAATTACAAGAGCTTATGCATTCTGCAAGCCAAGTTACTAAGCACACCTTGCAATGTGGCTTTGACACCCTAGAAGCATCTTGCAGGGCAGCAGTCACTAGTTCTGTCCTTAGAAGGCATGCTTGGCTTAAGGAACAGACCTTGCCAGACCATGTCAAATCAAAATTATTAGACGCACCATTGAACAAAGACAATTTGTTTGGCACCAAGGCAGAAGAGGTCTTGGAAGAAAAAGCTAAATCTATGCAGACAGTTAAAGACTTTTTACAGGTCCAGCCTCTGAAGTTCAGTAGGCATTGCCCCTCCAAGCACTGGTCCTTTCTGGCCCCCTCCAGGTCAGCTCAACCCAGACCCAGGGGAAGCAGACCCCCCAGACAGCAGTCCCAGGGACTGCAGAGATCTAAGCAATGGAGTTCCTCCACTTCATAAACAGGAAGTGCTAAGCCACCCCCTTATGGTAAGAACTCACAATGACTTTACACCTCCACCCCTTACCTCTGCCCACCTACTTGTAACCCTAGGAGGAAAACTCTCCTTCCATGCAAGCAACTGGGCCTCTATTACCAACGACCAATGGGTCCTCAACATAGTGTCCCAGGGATACAAATTTTATTTCCACACTATGCCAACCCCAAAAGGGTTCCCAGATCTTTCTCCAAACCTGTGGGCAGAGGCCAAAAAGCAAATCCTTTCCCTTCTGTCCATGATGGCAATTCAGCATGTTCCTGCAGACCAGATAGGCCAAGGTTTCTATTCCAGACTCTTCCTGGTACCCAGAAAAGAGGGGGCACCTGGCACCCAATCCTTGATCTATCCATTCTAAACACTTTTCTGGTGATACCAAAATTCAAAATGCTCACCCTCCATTAGCTTCTTCCTATGCTTGACAAGGATGCTTGGTTAGCCACCCAAGACCTAAAAGAGGCCTACCTACACATCCCAATCAGGGAATCTTGCAAGAAATATCTACATTTCAGGGCAGGATCTATGCAGTTTTAGTGCTCTGTGCTTCCCTTTGGCTTATTCACTGCTCCCAGAGTTTTCACAAAATGCCTGGCTCCAGCCATTGCTTTTTGCAGACAAAGAAATATTCAAATTTACCCCTACTTAGACGATTGCCTGATTCAGGCAGACAGTCAGGAAAAGCTGTTATAGCACCTGACCTTTGTAAAGGACCTACTGACCTCCCTGGGGTACACTATCCACGAAAAGAAATCAAAAGTAGTCCCCACACAAAACATCGTATTCCTGAGAACAAGTCTGGACACATCATGTCAGATGGCATTCCTTACTCCAGAAAAACAAGCCTCCCTGACAGGCTACTTCTCTCAACTAGCCACCAGAACCCAGTTATCCACAAGGAAAATCCTGCAAGTTCTAGGGTTCATGGCCTCCTGCATTCTACTCATTCCATATGCCAGACTGCATATGAGGAAACTACAATTGTACCTAAAAAGCCTTTGGTGTTAACACTCTCAACACCTGGAAACTGTTATACCTATGATATCCTATCTAAGGAAAAATTTTCTTTGGTGGGCAGCAGCATGCAACCACAAAAAAGGACTTCCCTTCTCACAACCCCATGCCACCCAGACCCTCAGTACAGATGCATCAGACTATGCCTGGGATGCATACCTGGATGGCAGCTGCATTCAGGGCCATTGGAGCCCAAATCAAATACCAACTAAAAAGAGATGCTAGCTGTTCAGCACACCCTGACAGCTTACAGACTCCTACTCTCCCCAGGACCTCTAGTGATCAAAACAGACAACACCACAGTGATGTGGTATATCAACAAGCAGGGAGGGACTCTTATCCTCACTGCAGGCTCGCCATGACCCTTTGGCACACAGCCTCAGCAATGCAAATACACCTGCTAACACAATTCCTGCCAGGCTTCCTAACTCTCTGGCAGACAACTTAAGCAGGAACCTGCTAGACCCACATGAGTGGCAACTAGACCACAGAACCTTCAAACTTGTAACCCAGAAATAGGGCACCCTGAAGGTGGACCTCTTTGCCTCCAACTCCAATCATCAGCTCAGCAAATTCTGCACCTGGGAACCTCACATCAAGCCAATAACCAGAACCAAACTGTAACAGATTCACAGAGGCAGAAGTTCACCCAACAGTACTTTATTGCAAAACGACACGCAGGTTCACCACAACTGACCTAGGTTTCGTCCCAAATGACTTCATGATGAAGTCATTTGGGGCTAAAACCCAGGTAGGGCAGTTCGGTCGTTTTGCAATAAAGTACTCTTGGGTGAGCTTCTGCCTCTGTGAACCTCACAGCAAGGCCTAGAAAATGGATGCTCTATCCTTCCAATGGGTAAACCTCTCAATCTATGCAGATGTCCTTCAAGGATGCATCTGCAGTCCTAACATATGGGTTGTCCTGCCTCAGGCAACCCTTCGGTCGGCCGGATTCCAGAGTCTGGGTCTGGCCTCGGCTGATGTCGCACTTCACCCGGCGTCATAGCTGCTGTGGATTGGGTATAAAGGCATCAGCCAACGCCATTTTCCTGTCTTTCTTGCCGCGCGGTGCCCGAAGCAGAAGCTGTTCGCAAGTGCTGGTCGGTCAGATCCAGAGATTTCTACTACCGAAGACTTCTAAAAGCTAAGCACCCGTTGGGGACTCTTTCTTGCCTCAGCCGATGTCAGAAAAAGTAAATAATTGTTTAACTTGTGGGAAACAAATACCTCATAAGGATTTCCACTCTTACTGCCTTCCTTGCTTAGGCCCAGACCACGACGTATCAGCTTGTCTAGCCTGTGCTTCCTTCAACCGACGGACACTTAGACGTCGGTCGGAGTTTGCTGAGGAGTTTTTTGGTCCCGCTTTTGCTTACAAAATGCCGTCGGAGACTCCGACTTCGCAATTAGCTAAAAAGCGTAAGGAAAAGGACCGACACTCGCGGTCCGCGGTTTCGGCCGAAACCACGGTTAAGCCTACCGCGAGTGTCTCGGTTTCGGCTGAAACCGAGTCCTCGGTTCTTCCTTCGGCCGAAAGCATTCCTCCGACAGCCGAGGCCTCACACAGCATGGCTGAATCTGCTACCGAAATTTCTCCTGCTGTAGCAGGCACCCAGGATTTATCAGATACTATTCCTTTAGACATATCTACTCCTGCACGTGGAGCTGCTAGGCCCCTCCATCTATGTCCATCAAGGCTTTTTCTAGGGCTAAAGCAGCTAAATCTTCTAAGGCCTTGCCTGCTAAAGCCCCACACAGGCCTACTTCTAGTTCCCAAATGCTTAGCCTGGCTGAGGATCTCATTTCCTTGATCAAGGGATCCCAACCTCACCCAGACAGGGCCTCTCAGCCCCCTCCAGAGAAAAGGCCTAGAGCAGAGCCCCCTGATCCAGTATCCACTGACTACTCCTCGGATGAGTCAGAAAATTCAAATCCTCCAGAAGGCCCTTATTCTCCATATGAGGATTCTGATGCAGAAGACTCCATTCCTTCTGCCTCTCCTCCTGAGGAATTTTCTTTTGGGGAAACCTTACATGCTATGAGAGCATTTTCAATGGCAGGGCCAGGATTTCTCAGATTCAAGGAAAAGGCTTAGGACCTTTTACATTTACCACAGCATAGGCCTTTAGCCATTCCTCCAGTACTAACAGTTGTGGATGATGCATTTAATGATGCCTGTACTGCTCCTGACTCTCTTCCCCGGCCCCTGCCAAACCCGACAGATATTACAGGGTCCCGGACACACACTTTCACTTGTATAAGGCTCCTATTGCAGATCCTGAAACCATTTCTCAGGGCCCCAAAGCTGTAGCAGCTGCCTCTGCCAAAAACCCTCCCTCTGAAAGAGAATCTAGAGCATTAGAGATGGGGTAAAAAAGTTTACACTTCTGCTACTCTTTCGGCTAGGGCCTTAAACTGCCAATTCCACATGATCCAGTATCAGGAATTTTTGTTAGACCAGCTAAATAAAAACTGTCCTCTCCTGAACCTATAGACCGTAAGTCCCTTCAGGATTTGGTACATAACACTCAGCAGGTCAGTAATCATTCTTTAAAATGCGGCTATGATGCACTGGAGGCTTCCTTTAGGTCAGCCATGACTGGAACCGTGATCAGAAGGCATGCATGGTTAAAAGAGCAAACCTTACCAGACCATGTCAAGTCAAGGCTCCTAGATGCTCCCATGGAGAAACAAAGTTTGTTTGGCCCCCTGCACAGCAAGTGCTAAAGAAGGTGGAAGAAAAGCAAAATCTGTTCAAACAGTCAAGGATTTCTTACAGGTCCAACCTCCGAGGTTTAGTAGAAATTGGCCTCAAGACTTGGTCCTTTCCAGACACCTCCAGAGCACAGAGAGGCTGAAATAGGCACCCAAGAGGCAGAGGTCAATCCAGAGGGGCCTACAGGGGACGTCAGTGGCAGCCTAACAACCAGAGAAGTACTGCCACAGATCCAACTACTACCACTTCAACAGGACAGACACAATGACTTGGCTCTGATACCGCCTACCAGGGAACAATTGGAAGCACCCTTAGGCGGAAAGCTAGCCTTATTTTCCGTAAACTAGCATTACATTACAGGAGACAAATGGATTTTACAGACAATAGACAAAGGCTACAGGTTTCACTTCCACACTCTACCAAAAAAGAGAGGAATGCCAAACCTACCACCAAACCAAAAAACAAACGCTCTAGGACAAATCAACCACTTACTAAGAATGAGAGCTATAGAAAAGGTACCACCAATGGAACAAGGGCAAGGATTTTACTCCAGACTTTTCCTGGTACCAAGAAAAGAAAACCAATGGAGGCCTATTCTCGACCTGTCCGCTCTGAACACATATCTCATTGTTCCAAAATTCAAAATGCTGACCCTACAGCAACTTCTTCCCATGCTGGGCAAGGAGTCTTGGCTGGTGACTCTAGATCTCAAGGAGGCATACCTGCACGTCCCTATACGACCAGATTGCAGAAGATACCTCAGATTTCTTGCAGGATCAGAGCATTATCAATTCTCAGCATTGCCCTTTGGCTTATCTACTGCGCCCAGAGTATTCACGAAATGCCTGGCATCAGTAATTGCTCATTGCAGGCTTCAGGGAATTCAGATTTATCCATACCTGGACGACTGCCTGATACAAGCGGACAACAAGACCAAATTAACACAAGATTTGGAAAAGGTTATACAACTACTGCAAGCCCTGGGATACACAGTTAACATGAAAAAGTCAAGACTGTTACCATCCCAGAGGATAACATTCTTGGGTGCAGAATTGGACACTTCAAATCAGATGGCATTTCTCACAGCAGAAAAACAAAAGCAACTACCACTCTATTTCAGGGCATTGACAACACAGAACCAGCTTACAGCAAGGAAAGTCCTGCAAGCCCTGGGTTACATGGCATCCTGCAATAATATTGGTTCCACATGCCAGGCTGCATATGAGGAAGTTGCAATGGTACCTAAGGAATATATGGTCTCAACACAAACACAGCCTAGAAGTTCAGATTCCAATAATCCCATGCCTGAAGCAAGAATTCCTGTGGTGGGCTCAGGCCTGTCTGTTGAACAGAGGACTGCCCTTCCACAAACCTCACCCAAGCCAGACTATCACCACGGATGCCTCGGACCTAGGCTGGGGGGCACACATGGTGGACAACTGTATACAAGGCCTATGGACACAAGACCAGCTGAACCTACACATAAATCAAAAAGAGATGCTGGCAGTGAAACAGGCAATGCAGACATTCAGACCATTTCTTCAACAGGGTCATTTGCTGATAAGGACGGACAACACCACAGTCATGTGGTATATCAACAAACAAGGAGGCACACATTCATATCCTCTATGCCGGATGGCAATGGACCTGTGGAATGTAGCCCTGAACCTCAACATTCAGCTCCAAGCCATATTTGTGCCAGGAAAAGAAAATATTCTAGCAGACACCTTAAGCAGAACTACCACGGATGCCCACGAATGGATGCTGCATCCAGACATCTTCAAATCCATTACAAAGAAATGGGGACTACCAGAAATAGACCTGTTCGCATCCCCACACAACCACCAATTGAGGAAATTCTGCACAAGGACATCCCACCCACTAGCTTGGAAGGTGGACTCCTTCTCCTTCAGTTGGGAAAACCTGACAGCATATGCATTCCCACCTCTTCCTTTGATGCACAAAGTGCTACTGAAGATCAAAGAAGATCGCCCAAGGATCATCCTGATAGCTCCAGACTGGCCGAGGCAGCATTGGTACCCGCTACTGAGGAGTATGGCTCAGACACACGCATGGCCCCTACCTCTAGTTCCTTTACTGCTAACACAGAACAACTTCAAGATCCTACATCCAAACTTGAAAACACTACAACTGGCTGCCTGGAATATTATATAAAACAAAATAACCCAGATTTATCCCAGAGGGTTAAAGACATTATACTGGAGGCTCGCAGACCCTCCACAAGGAAGACTTACTCAGCCAAATGGAAAAGATACCTCATTTGGAGTACAGCAAAAGGAGAAAGTGTATCATTACCAAACATAGCGAACATCCTGGAATACTTAGTAGACCTTTTCCACAATGGCCTGTCTTACTCCTCCATTAAGATTCATGCATCAGCAATTTCAGCAAAATACAACATAGATCCTCCAATCTTCTCTCATCCTCTACTCAGGCAGTTTCTGAGAGGAATTAAAAATGTAAAGCCTCCAAGGAAGCCACCTTTGCCTACATGGGACCTCAACTTTGTCCTGGAAAAGTTAACACTTCCCCCTTTCGAGCCAGCAGCAACAGCAGAGTTACAGTTCTTATCTTGGAAAACTGCTTTCCTGCTTGCAATCACTTCAGCAAGAAGGTTTTCTGAATTACAGGCATTAATGGCAGTACAGCCCTTCCTTATCTTCCATCAGGATAGAGTATCCTTGAGAACCAACCCTACTTTTATGCCAAAGGTGGTCTCCAGGGTATCATTGAACCAAGCAATACACCTACCAACATTCTTCCCCAACCCACAGAACAGAGGGGAAAGACTCCTACATACCT
The DNA here is from genome assembly GCF_019279795.1 of Protopterus annectens. NCBI lineage: Eukaryota > Metazoa > Chordata > Ceratodontiformes > Protopteridae > Protopterus > Protopterus annectens. The sequence continues at coordinate 59,984,577 of NC_056735.1, forward strand.
TGGATGTGCACAAGCAATTGCGCTACTATCTGGACAGAACCAAGAACAATAGAAAAACTGACCAGCTTCTGGTAGCATATGCAACAGGAATGGAAGGAAAAGCAATTTCAAAACAGACAATCTCAAAATGGATAGGAAATTGCATTAGATTTTGTTACTCTTTTCATGGAAAGACAACTCCAGAAAACATCAGGCCTCACTCCACAAGAGCTACAGCCACTACTACAGCTTTCTTACGAGGAGTGGCTACCAAAGACATTCTAGAGGCTGCTACTTGGAGCTCCGTGCATACATTTGCCAAGCATTATAATCTACCTTTATACTCCAGATCCCGAGCAGGTTTTGCAACTGCTGTTTTACAAGGGATCTTAACTACACCATAATCTTTTTAGTGCCTCCTCCCCCAGTTTGGCTATGGTATTCTACCCATATGTTAGGACTGCAGATGCATCCTTGAAGGACATAGTACAGTTTTGTACCTACCATAAATGTAGATGTCTGAGAGGTATGCATCTGCAGTCAGGATTACCCACCCTCCTTCCCCTCTGTGGTACTCCTAGGGTATCTGCCCATCTTGTAGCTAGCTGGGGGAATCTATTATGGTGTATTTGTTTGTATATATGTATATACATGTTATTTTTGTTTGCTCTCTACTGTTTGGAATCATTTGCATTTATCCAAATTTAGCCTTCCTAGAGGGCACCTGGCATCTGGGGCAAGAAACACTGAGGAAAATGGCGTCGGCTGATGCCTTTATACCCAATTCACAGCAGCTATGACGTCGGGTGAAGTGCGACATCAGCCGAGGCCAGACCCAGACTTTGGAATCCGGCCGACCGAAGGGCTGCCTGAGGCAGGACAACCCATATGTTAGGACTGCAGATGCATACCTCTCGGACATCTACATTTATGGTAGGTACAAAACTGTACTTTCCCCCTCTAGCACTCATTTCAACGGTACTGCTCAAAATGAGGGAGGAAAAACCAAGAGCAATCTTAATTGCCCCAGACTGGCCATGCCAGCACTGGCACCCACTGCTGCTCAGCCTGTCACCCCTGCCACCTACCTCAGATCCCAACACTCCTGACCTAGAAGAATGGAGAATTCATGCATCTACAATTGTAGACCCTGAACCTGGCAGCCTGGTTTATTCTCTGCCCTCTCCTCAAGCTGCCAGCCTAAGCAAACAAGTCCTGGATGTTGTACATGAGGCCAGACACCCCAGCAGTAGAAAACCCTATGCTGACAAGTGGAAAACGTTTTGCACCTGGATCCAGTCTAAGGGAGCCAAAACAGCACAACCCTCCCAACCTCTCATCCTGGATTACCTAGCAGACCTACTACACAGGGGTCTGTACTTCTCTTCTATTAAAATTCATGCCTCTGCTCATTACAGCACAGAGCCACCTCTCTTCTTACACCCTCTCATCAAACAGTTCCTAAGAGGGGCTAACAACTTAAGGCCACCTAGAAGAGCTCCTACCCCAGCTTGGATTCTTAACTTTGTGTTGGAAAAGCTCACCTTTCCCCCTTTTGAGCCTGCAGCTTCAGCAGAGTTAAAATTCCTGTCTTGGAAAACGGCCTTTCTTCTGGCCATCACTTCAGCTAGAAGAGTTTCAGAGCTACAAGTGCTCATGGCTGTAGAGCCCTTCATCATTTTCCATACTGTGATAAGATCTACCTCAGGACTAACCCATCCTTCTTGCCTAAAATGTTGTCCGGTGTGGCTCTCATCCAATTAATTCATTTGCCCACCTTTTTCCCTAACCCACAAAACAGGGGAGGAAGGATTTTGCACTCTCTAGATGTGCACAGACAGCTCAGATTCTATCTGGATAGGACTAAATATTTTAGAAAAACTGACCAATTGCTAGTCAGCTTCGCAGCATGGGGCAGAGGGCAAGGCCATATCCAAACAATCTCCAAATGGATAACACACTGCATCCATTTATGCTACAAACAGCATGGGAAACTGCCCCCAAAAGGGATCAGGATGCATTCCACCAGGGCAACCTCTACCTCTGCAGATTTTCTGAGAGGGGTCCACCAGAGACATCCTGGTGGGTGCAACATGGACTTTTGTTCATACCTACACTAAGCATTACCACCTGCCTATCTCCTCCAAATCCAGGGCAGGCTTTGCCACCGCAGTCTTGCAGGGCATCCTAGCCAGCCCTCAGTCTTCTTGACTGCCTCCACACTTTTCTTCAGCTTTGGGAATCAACCCAAGTGTGATGACTGCAACAGTGAAACATGAAGAACACAGTACAGTTGTGTACACTTAGCATAAATGTAGATGTTCGAGTGTATTCACTGTTGCAGTCCTGGTTTTCCATCCTCCATCCCCCTTGTCTCTCTCTGTCTCTCTTCCTCTCTCCTTACAGAGAATTTTTTGTATTTACTTTCTACTGGTGGTGTTCTTCCACCATAACCTAGCTCCCTATTTGAGGGCTCCTGACAGTTGGGGCAAGAAAAACTGATGTAATGGAGTCAGCTGCCTGATTTTATACCACTGATGACCTGACGTCAGTCCTGGAGTGACAGCAACTGATGCAGAAATACTAAGCCTCTGGTATTCAGGCCAACTGAGGGCTAACCCTGGCAGGATAACCCAAGTGTGATGACTGCAACAGTGAGTACACTCGAACATCTGCATTTATGGTAAGTGTACACAACTGTACTTTCTTGTGCTTTCAAAGCCTTCAGTTCATGCAGTTTTGAAACTCTAAGGTTACATGACAGCATCTGTAGGATTGGTTCCCTCAGCCTGTTATATGAGGGCTCTGCAATGTACCCTGGTGGTACACGGGCCATTCGTGACTTACCCAATGAACTCTTCAGTAAGATTGATAAAAGTATGTCAGGACCAGATTCGCTGGTGGTTGCAGTCTCCTTTAGTGGCAAAAGGGAGATCATTTGTCCTTCCCCTTCTTTCGGCCACAGTCAGCATGGATGCTTTCCTTTCTTGGGTGGGGGGTGCATTTTGAGGAGGGGACGGTTCAAGGGTGCTGGTCTTCTGTGGAGGCTGACATACACATTAATATCCCAGAGATGGGAGCTGTCCTCCTTGCACTGCAGGCTTTTCAAGATGCCTTTCCCAGGGGTGTGCTTTCGATATAGATGGACAATATTTCAGTTGTTTGATGTCTCAACAAAAAGGAGGGCGATACATTATTTTCCTCCTTGTTCAGAGGCCAAGAGAGTTTGGCAGTATATGATTTCATCTCAGCAGTTTCTGGTTGCAATGCACATCCCTAGGAAGTTCAACATTCTGGCCACCCACCTCAGCTGGAACATTCTGCTTCTTCACAAGTGGTCTCTAAGTCTGAGAGTTGTGGCTGAGATTTTTCTGGTCATGGGGGCACTTCATGTTGTGCCCTCTTTGCCTCCCTGTCCAACACCAAGTGCAGCAACCATTACTCTGTAGTTCTCCCTGGGACAGTCATCCAGAATTGATCTGTTATTTGGACTCCTGTACATTTGTGCCCCGGGTCCTCTGATTATGAAATTCCTCCATAAGGCAACCCACTGTAGAGTGACTTTGATTCTCATATTACCCTTCTGGCCTCCTCAGGTGTGGTTCCCCTTCCTGTGGCCTCTTCTAAAGTACATACGCTTGGGTACTGGATCTCATTTCTCGCCCAGTGGATCTGGATCTCCCAATCTTCAGTCCATCTAGTTAACCTCGTGGTTTCTCCAATTCTGTTGGTGGGCAGAAATCCCAAGCTTTCCCAGGCTGTAGTGCATATCTTGTCTTCATTTTAAAAGTGTTCACCTAGGAAAATATACCCCAGTAAGTGGAGATGCTGTGCAATGTGGGCAGAATCCTGTGGGCTCGATCCCTTTTCTGCTTTTTCTTGCTGAGTTGTTTTAGTCAGGTTCTAGTTTTTCTACCATTAAGGTGCATTTGACACCTATTTCTGATGTTCCCTTGGCTGCGCTCAAGATTTTCAAAGATTTTCTTAATGGTACCTTTTTGCGGTGTCCCCCACTTTCGGATCTAGTTCCTCCCTGGGATTTGCTGCTTGTTTTGTAGGTCCATGCAGGACCTCCTTCTGGACCCTCAGTGACATCAGATCTAAAGTTGTTGTCTTAGAAGACCTTATTTTTGGTGGCAGTTACTTTGCCAAGGAGGATTTCTGAGTTACAAGCCCTTGACTCTTTTCCTGTTTATTTAGTGTTCCACAAAGATAGGGTTTCTCTCCATTTGAATCCATCTTTTTTGCCTAAAGTGGCTTTGGAGAATAACCTTAACAGTTCCAGTCATCTTTCTGTGTGTTCCCCAATTTCTACAACAAAGTTGAATACATTTTCCATTGTTTGGATGTGCATAGGCAATTGCAATTTTATTTGGACCATATTAAGGCATTTAGAAAATCCATTCAGTTATTTGTCTTCTTTTCAAAATCTAGGCTAGGCATACCTGTGTCTAAAGTCATGTTATCCAAGTGACTGTCGCACTGTATTTCATTTGCATACTCCTTAAGAGGGAAGACCCTGCCGAACAAGCCGAGGGGTCATTCTACCAGAGCTGTGGCTGCTTGTATGGCTTTCTTTCTTTCCTAGAGTATCACTGAATGAAGTTGTGCAGCTTCTACTTGGATGGCTTATCACACTGTTGTTTCCCATTATAAGATGGATCCAGATTTGAGGCTGGACTTTCTTCCTCTCTCCAGGCCCACACAAAACTCCACACTGACCACCTTGGAGCTCTATGTCCCTGTTCCAAGTAGGTGACACACACATACTTGAATATTTGAGTTTTACACACACACATACACACTTGAGATAAGCTGGTACAGATTTACCAGTTGTGTCCCTTTCTGCCCAGACTCGGAGGTAATCAGGCTGCCATCAGCCAACTATTTTAAGGCTCTTACAAAGGGTACCAAATTATATTGTGTACAATTAATAATAATAATGGAGTGTGGCCAGAGCAACAAGGCTTTCAGGAGTGGCCACAGTGTCACCAAAATAAGTATAAGTACTCCAAGATGTTAAAAGCATTCTTTAAAGGACCAGCCACAATAAAAGGTATTAAGATATTTAATAAATAGTAAAACAGAAAACAAGAAAATACTGAATACAATAAACAACAGAGTTCAACTACAGAGATTTTCAAAAATAATACAGTTGGATAGTTTCTCACAGTTACAGAAAACAGTATTAAACTATTCTTACTAGATGTCTCTGTCTAACTGAATAATTACTGTTCACTGACTACTCACTAAAGCAAGACAGGCTGATATATGCCAAGTGTCTTATCACAGCAAAAGCCAGATGATGTCTCTCTGTCTCACTCTGTCAGACTGACTGAATCTCACTCACTGACTTTATGGATGTGTGAGATTATAAATCCTGTCAGAAATCTTTCCTGTCAGATTCTAAAGTGCTGCTGCAAGGGTTCCAACAAGATCAACTGGTTAGAGGATGACCTCAACTCTGGTTACCGGCGCTGGTACAATACATACACAGAGCTTTACTAAGATCTGTGGCAGCATCTGAAAGCTGTAACACAATTTCAAACTATCTGCCCTTCTGGGGTTCTCTGATAAAGCATTCACATTTGATCAGTTACAGCAATACAACCTAATATACATTTATACATTTTTAACAGAGGTAACTTTACAAACATAATTTTAGCACCAGCATCTGTACACATCAGAGAGATAATCACATGACATAAACTTTTTTTTTTTAAACAAAACTCCAGCTAGCTTTGCTGACATATGTACGCATGTACTACCCTACTTTCCCTGGCACAGATGGCACTGCCACATATCATCAGACAGCTGTATGAGGAAACTCACCAGAACAATAGATTTTCAAGATAGCAAGGGAACCCACCTTCTAGTCCCGGAATTTCATACCTGAAAGCATGCTGTTTACCACAAAGGATACTTGCATTACTCCCTTCAAATATTTAATTTGGTATATTCACTATTTAAGACAATATTTTGCCTACCATAGTCACATTTTCCTACAATTTGTTTTACTCAGTAGAAATCAGCACACAAGTCAATTCTGATTCTGAACCGGTCACACAAGCTCACTATTAATACTGCTGTCAGACCTGTGCTATGTTTATATTATTCCATGAAATACTCAAATGATATTTCAAGCATTTTTTTTTTAAATGGAAATGTATACATCTTTACTAATAATGTGTAGATTATCAGTGTATTCAATCCAATAGGTGAAGTAGTTGTGATACAAAAGGAATTAAATACGAAAGGTGTGATCAGATATTTGGCAGTTTAAAACACCTTAAAAGAAATCCAGTATTTTGTGTAGAATTCATATGCATGGCACACTTATTAATCTATTATTATTTGTTCAGGTGTGTGAAAGGGTACAGGGCTCTCTTCAGTCACAGTCAAGGCCAAGAGGCAATCATAACAGAAAAACACTAGTCTGCTATACGTGCTCACATGCTGGTAGCATGCATCTCACTTGCTGTCTGCCGCTTGCTCAAAATTCCACTAACCCAGAATTCCACTAACCCACTCTCCTTTTTCTATGCTGCCCTCCCGACACCCGGCTCCATAAAACTGCATAGCCCTACTAGAGCTCTAACTCTAACCCTGAGATCTCGATCCCTTATCCTAAAATTCCACTGCCTCTCCTGTACCCAAAAGTCATAATCATTTTCTAAACCTAACATTCCAATTACCCTTCCCAAACCTAAATTCATCAATTACTCCTTAACCTTAGAACTCCCTTCCAACTCCTTAATTCTAAAACTCCTTTTCTTCCATAACCTTCCCTGTGGTTGCTTGCCTGAAATCATATTTGAGTTTCAGTGCAAGCGGCAGCCTAGACAAGGTAAAAGGTGCTGAGTCCCTGCCTTTGAAACAGTGGTTTTTGAGTGCTTGGAACTCAAGAGCCTGTAGTAGAACTGAAAAACACACACAAGGTGATACAGTAAGAAGGAGATTCAAATTAAGTTGACATGTAAACACTTAAATTTGCAATGATAGAGTAACAAGATATTCTAAGTGGCTGATGGATGTCATCAGATAACACAAAAACTTACCTACAGAGTTACACAATGCTGGCAATGTGTAGAAATGCAATAGTTCAGCCTTCATAGAAGAATTACCAAAAGGCAGTATGACAGATTCTAGAAAGAAAGAAAACAATGCAGTTCATTGGGCCAACGTGTAGAAAAAAATAGTAGAACAACCTGCACATGATTTACAGTTAACCTGGGAATGTACCTGGAGAGCACGCATCATGACGCATGTTACTGTATACCAAGCAGACAGCTGGTTCACACTGGTTAACTAAATGAGCAACATACTGCAGATAATACTTCTAATCTGCTTCAGACACAGCTGTACCATCTACCGGAGTTGTAATGTGAATCGGCATTATAGTGCTGTTGTCAAGGTCTAAGAATTAAGCAGATGTCACTGTGCTGCCACTTCAGCTCAGAAAATGAAATCAGCAGAGATTCATTGACAAAATGTTCGGAGGCCATTCCTACCAGTGTACCCCCATCCCTCCAGATACAGACAGTCATGTACACAAATTAAGACAGCAGTATGGAATGTAAACAACTCTAGCATTTCTTTATGCTTGTCCTTTTCAGTGTCACAGGCATGCATTATACTTCAGCCCTGAAGGAGCCACAGTAGCACTGAATCTTCAAATGATGTGGATATTCTACAAAAGGGCCTTACAGAAACAGATGCTTGGTGCCAGAGCCATGGGCTCAATCTCAATACCAAGAAATGTATCATTATCCCCTTTGGGAAAAAACATGTACCCGTGAATTACCACATAGGTGGCAGTACACTAAACACCGAAAGTGTGATAAGAGAATTAGGGACACAGGCGGACAGTAGTCTCACCTTTGATAACCACATTGCCACAACTGTCAGGAAATCCTTCTATGTGGCATACTTCATCACTAAGGGCTTTTCATGCAGAAAAAAGGAGATCATTGTCCCACTGTACTCATCCCTCATTAGACCCATTATAGACTACAACGCCCCGTTTGGTATGTACCTCTCAAGACATCTGCAACAACTGGAAAGGCCACAGAGATACCTCACTAAAAGAATCACAGGCCTAAAGGAGATGCCCTATGCTGACCATCTAAAAAACTCCAGCTATACTCTGTCGCATATCGTCTACTCAGAGGTGATCTCTGCTTAACATACAAGGCCATGTTAAACCCAGAGCAGCTGGACATGCTACACTTAAAGAAATCCCAATCCCAAAGAGACACACGCTCTAGGGATCTAAACCTCGTCATCAAAATGAACAAAACATGCTGGAGGGATTAGGTTCCTGACCCAGAGACTCCCCAGACTCTGGAATAGACTGCCCATACATGTCAAGCAGAGCGCCTCTTTGACCCTTTTCAAAAGGAACCTTGACGACTGGATGGGAGACAGGAAATTCACCCCGGGGATCACGTCAGTCGCCCTGCTAGACAGGGGTCCAGGGAAATAAATAGTGTGGGAAGAAATAGCCAGGGAATTGTTATGGCTAGACTTGTATAGGCCCTAGGGCCTGTAGCCTAGTACCAACCTATGAACTGCTGTTTTTGTAGCAGAAAATCACATTGAGCTGCTCCTAAGAGCTGTCTCATACAAATCTACAAAAAAATTTAAGCCCTGTCATTTCCAGTCTCAAGAGTTTAGCCAACAGTTGGCAGCCATTTTTGGGGGGAGCTGTTCAGCTGTTTCGGATTTTGAGAACTAATAAAGTCCTATTTTTGTTATTTTAAGAATACTTATTGAATGCTTCACAATTATTGGTCAGCAAGTCAAAAGTCATCTTATTTTAAAATATTTAGTGAATGTTTCACAGTTATTAGTCAATCTGTCAAATGCTTAGAAATGCTGCCGTGAGAATCTAATGTTCTGTTCCTTCTATGAGAGATAAGATGTAAAAAATGCTGACTGAAATAGTATTGACGTAGCATTTAAGTTTTTCCGGAATATGGTAATGTCTGACAGATTTGTGGAGTAAATATAGATATTTAAAAGCGCAGTTCTTGTAGCTTTGCCTTCATGTCCTGGCAGATAACACAGAGGATTAAGGATAAGATCTGCTGATTATCTGCTTCCAGTGCTCCAGAGTTTCACTCCCAATCCTAGTCTTTTGTTATAAGTACTATAACTTCTAGACTGTTTGTCATTTTTTGTAGGTGACTTTTTTCTGTATGATATTTTTTCCTATCACAAGTTCTAGTGCTGCATTCTGTTTTTTAAATATTTTGTCTCCCTTGCTATTTAATAATGAAACAGAATGAAGAGTCTTGTTTGCTTAATTTATTTTTTCTCTAGTTTCTTTTTCTGTGTGTGTTTAAATATGCTTAAATTCTGTGCAAAATTTCTGAAACTAGACACACTGAGCTTGGTGACTGTCCTGCCACAAGACGTGATAAATGAGGTTATTGAAGCTTCTCGATGCAGAATTCATTCCAAGTTAGTTAAATGTGTAGAAAAGCACTGGAAACATAATTTTGCCTCAAAATCAGTGTAAGTTATTTGTAAAATGGGGTTCCTTTTTTGAAATTGATTATTGAAAGTCAACAAAAATAAAGCCTGGTTCTTTGTTTGCTCTCATAGATTCATAGATATTCCAAGATCATTCAGTTGTATGACCATTTATGCATTGCCAGTATCTAACCCTGTCCTTCCACTGCGTTTTAGTTATCTTTTTGGTGAAGATTTATTTATTTATTATTTGTTTGTAGTTGTTTATCAGGAAAGCTCGACTAGACCATGAAGGCCCCTTTTCAGAAGCCCAGGGAGGAAAGACTGAGTTAACAAAGCTTACAAGATGTCATGAAGATACAACACAATGCAATACAACAGAGCGCAAAACAGCAAATCTTTAACTGTCACGTACAAGATAGAGGTTTGCTCAGTCAGACTTTCATGGCAAATAAATAAATGAATGAATACGTTGTGTATTCTCGTCACCTGGCTTGAATAATGAGAGATAATGGGTGGGATTCATAAATGTTACCAGTAAGTCTGTAGCCTGTATCTACAACTTGAGAAACGTTGATCCGACTTTCTTTTATTAATACTGCCCAAAAACATTTCGTCTCAGCTAAGACAGTAAAAATATACTAGTAAGGACATCTGTTTCTAGTGACAAAGAATCTAAAGTATAGGGCAACATGGGTATTATGCAATATTCTGTCTATTAATAAGCATGTTAAATCGTTAATCTCTTGGAACGTTAAGGAACAATTAACTTCTTTACTTCATAATTCTGGTTTAGATGGTGGTGGTGATAACATGTAAACAATTCAATTTGTTTCAGAGTATCACAGTATATTTGTACGGCTGTGGTTTTGTCTGATTCTGCATCTAAAGTCAGCACTCATTCTATAAAATCTTGAATAAAGGTAGAGTTTAAGTAAATATTTGCCCAGAAAATATTTTCTCTAAGGCTAGCTCCTTCATGCCTCTAGAGCATTTTTCATATCATGCTTTTTAATACCTATATCTCTGTATGGCATCTTGACATTTTTTGGGACTGGATTTTTTAACTAAGTGACTTGCAAATTAATAGTTAATACTATTCAGTCTGTGAAACAGAAAGGTAAAAGAAACAAAATATCACTACGGTTATTAATCTGGGATGCACTGCAATGGTGATGTTAGACACTTTGCTAAGTGTTACTCATATTTTCATCATCATCATCATCATCATCATCATTATTACCCTTTTTCCCAGTTTTCTACATGAGGTCAGGGTGTCTTGTCAACTGTTACCATCTTTCTCGATTCAGTGCTGTTCTCCCACCTTCTTCGACAGTCATGCCTCATTGTCACAGGTTTTCTGTCACACAATCCACCTATCTCTTTGTTGGATGCACTCATTTCCTCCTGCCTTCCTCCTGTCTGCCCCAAATCATCTTCACCAGATTGTCTTCTGCTTTTTTGCACATGCCCAAACCACCATAATCTGTTCTCTTTGATATTTTCTGCAATTGGAGCTACTTTGGCGTCTGCTTTTATGTCCTTATTTCTTCGTCTATCCCACAGTGTGCTTCCTACAACCCATCTCAAATTTTCTCAATTGCTCTGCCGTTTTTGTCCAGGTTTCTGCACCATGGAGTAGCATTGGACAAACCATTGATCTGATATTGTTAATCCTCATTCATTCCTTACATGTGGTTATCGGTTCCGACCTCGGAACCGAGCCGGCCATCTTCCAAGTTCGCGTCAGCTACAAACTCTCGAGCTAAAACTTTTACCCATAATTCCCATCTCCCTGTTACCTCAGATTTAGTTTGTCACATCGCCATTCGGTCGTGTCAAGCTAATTCTCTTGCGCTAAGTACAATTTTTTTCGTCATACTAAATTCTAAAACAACCTTTTCTCACAGAAAAGTTATTAGATAGTTTTCTCTTACCTTATTGCATTTAGCGACTATCCTTTCTTGAATCTTTTCAATTCCTTTCCTTCTCTTTACCGAAAAGTAATTTATTTTTTGCCATCGTTGGTAAACCCCCTTTCCTTCTTACCTTCGGGTATTTCTCGTACCATTGCTGGTATTTTTTCTGTTTTTTCCTTCTTTCTTTCTAACATGGCAGCTAAAAAAGGTAGTCCAGGGTTTAAAAGATGTTCAGATTGTAGCCATAAATTACCAACTTCTGATGCACATTCCCTGTGTGTCTATTGCTTGGGTGTGCCTCATTTAAAAGTTGACCCGTCCTGCGGGATTTGTAAGAATTTCTCTAATAGGACGTTGATTGAGAGAAAAAATAAATTGATATTGAAGGGGCTACTTAAATCTCCTTTTTCAGAGGCTATTTCTGGGTCGAAGGCTTCAGCCCCTCCAAGATCCCATAAGAAAAAGAGTGATGAACATATAAAGGCCAAGTCTCTTCCTTCATCCACTGCTGGGGACTCCCACGAACCGAGACCCAAGAAAGCTAAGCTTTCCACTTTGGATTTGACTTCTTCGGCTCCAGTGTTTTCGGTACCTAGACCTTCGGCACAGAGGCCATCGGCACCATCTGTGACTTTGGCACCGACTAGCGTGCCCTTTACCATATTGGTACCGAGGGGCTCCTCGGTTCAAACTTCTTCACCGGCACCGACTGTCCAGTTGATGCAGACTGTTATGACGTTGATGGATTTTTCGATGCCCATTGCCCTTTCGGCTCCGACAACTTACTCGGCACCGACTACCCTCTCAGCACCGACAATTCAGTTATCGGCACTGAATTTTTTGGTTCCAGCATTAGCGCCAACAACCACTTCGGTACCGACCTTATCGTCTGTGCAGACCATGACTTCGGCACCGATGATTTCCTCGGTGCAGACACCTGTAGTTCAGTCCTTTATAGCCCCATGGTTTTCAGTGCAGACCTGCGAGGTGGGCACCGAGCTTGCTCCATCTTTGGATAGACCTGACTCCCCCTCAACCGTGTCCATGAAATCCACTAGAAGCCTTTCTGAACAGTACGTGTTGCGTCTTGTGGGTCAAGTGCTTTTGGCCAGAGGTATCCCCCCCCCCCAAGACCTATCCTTCCTTGGGAGGTGATCATCCTTTGCCAAAGACCCCTACTTATTCTCCTCCTTCATTGCCTTTGAAGCCCCTTGATATAGCACAGTCTTCCCCCCTCTACGATTCCCTTTATAGACTTCACTAATGAGCCGCAGCTGCCTTTGTGGCAGGAGAGTTTTGCTACGACCCAGGATGTCAGCTGTGGCATATGTAATCACAGCCATACCAGCAGGCTGAGCCACTTAGGAGAGAGATGACCCCTGTCCTGGACACTCACCCCTCTTCAGGTGGACCAGCCTTCCAGCTAATGGAGAAGGCTCTGGCATCGACTGGCAATCCTGTGCTATCACTCTCCCTGCCCTCCTCTGGGACCGCTATGTGCACAAGTCGCTCCTGGCGGACACTGGGTGTAAGGGCCTCAGGATATACTCCCACAGGAAACCCCTTTTGCGCTGTCTTCCCCAGCTTCTCCCTCTGAGGAAGTTCATCAAAAAAGCTTGTGCAAGAGGAAGCACATGGACTCCACAGAGAGTCCCTTACTGAAGACCCAGACTCTCATGATGGGGAAGGGTCCCATTGCTCACCATCTGAGGTATCCTTTGGTGAAATTCTCGAAATTCTTAAACAGAGAGGTGACTGGCAAACCTCGAACCTGACCTCTGAAGAGTCTGTGTTCCTGCAGGCCTTTTGCGTCCGGCCCCCTACCTCCTGGGTTACTCCACCTACCGACGAACTGGTCCCGCTTGTCATGCAGCGTGCATGGAAGGCACCTGACACCATTGAGGCCATTCCCCGGAGGCCAGATAAAATTTTGTCCCCTCCTGCTACTGACCCCCAGTCATCCAAAGGTCTTCCTGTAGATGCTTTGGTGGTGGTGGCCGCAACTAAAAAGGACCTGGCGGAAGAAGAAAGCCAGACTGTCCATCTGCCCAACAAAGAGTTGTGGGCTCTGGACAGAATAGGGAAGTGGACTTTTGCATCAGCGACCTTTGCAATCAGGTCCCTGAACTATATGGCACACTTTACCAGGCTTCAAAGAGATTTAAATTCTGAGCTGTCTGAAACTTTGGCTGGTGCCGTGTCTGATGATGTCCGTGACAAAGTGGCCTCTCAGCTAGCCACCATTGAATTGATATCTAACTCCTCCATGTGCCGATGTCTCACGCATCAGAAGAAGCAGCTAGAGTGGTGAGTTCAAGCATTGTTCTGAGACGACATGCCTGGATGCACTTGTGTAATTTCACAGAACCCTTCAAGGCTTCCTTTCTCAATGCTCCCATCGAAGCCTCTTCATTGTTTGGACCCAAGGATAAAAGCACACTAGCCAGATGTGAAAAGGACGCTAAGACCCTTTCTGCCGTGAGTGTCTGTTATTCTTCCCCTCAATGAGCTTTCTCCAGAAACCTGAAGAGTGGGAAGATATGGTACAAAAAGTCTCCGGGTCCTTTCCGTGACACACAGGCTGAGTTCTCCCCTAGAGGCAGAGGGGGAAACTCACAGGGAGGATGCCCTTTTCGGGGCAGAGGGGGTCCGCGTAACCAGGGTTCCAGGGACTCTTTCCCTGGCAAATCCTACCTGCGCTCCTGAAGAGTGGCCCAACTGCTTTCCTCTGGAAATGGTTGGGGGTCGTTTCTCCTTGTACCCTTCTGCCTGGCTAACCATCACCACTGATTCTTGGGTACAAAGGATACTAACCAGAGGTTATCATATTCCCTTCGATCTTTGTCCCACTCCCCCAACAAACTTACCCGACGTTCCACCCACTCAGAGGGAAGAAGCAGCATTAGAGATTTCAAAGCTGCTAAGAAAAAGAGTCATCCAAATAGTCCCTCCAGACCAGATAGGATCCGGATTCTACTAAAGACTATTTTTGGTGCCAAAGAAAACCAGGGACTGGAGACCAATTTTGGATCTCAGTGTATTGAACAAGTTTGTAATAGTACAAAAATTCTGGATGGTCACAATACAGTCTATCCTCCTGCTTTTGGAAAAAGACGATTGGATGTGCTCGATAAATCTTCAGGATGCGTACTACCATATAAAAGTGGACATGCCATCAAGAAGATTCCTTCACTTCCGTGCGGGACCCGGTCACTACCAATTCAGAGTACTGCCCTTCGGACTCTCTACAGCCCCCAGAGTGTTCACAAAGTGCATGGCAGTCATCACAGCTCACTTGCGACTACAAGGATTCCATGGCTCATCTCCGCCCCCACCAGACATCTACTGGAAGAAGCCTTGGCATACTCTCTCCTCGCTGCACAAAGGCTAGGCATAACCATAAACTGGCAAAAATCCAATCTCACCCCATCTCAGTCGACAGAATTCATAGGGGTTATCTTGGATACAAAGAACTGCAGAGCATCCATTCCAGAGCACAGAATTCTAAGGATAAAGCAACAACTGATCCCAATCCTTTCAAGGGAGAAATCCACAGCTCACTCTGTTCTACAGTTGTTGGGTTCCATGGCAGCCTCCATCACCATTGTCCCCCTGGCCAGGTATCACATGAGGCTTCTACAATGGCTACTGCTCACCCAATGGTATCCCTTTCAGTACCCTCTTTCAGCCAAGATTCGGGTAACTCACAGGTGCAAACAGGATTTAAATTGGTGGATGACCCACAACCCTTCACAATGGTCTCGCCCCTTCTCCCCCCAACAGCCCAAGGCTACAGTGACCGCGGACGCCTCCCTGATGGGGTGGGGGGGGCTATGTCAGGGACAGACTGTCCAAGGTACTTGGTCCGAAATGGAGGCCCATCTGCATATAAATGTTCTAGAGTTGAGAGCGGTGCTTCTGGCGTTGCAAGCATTCCATCCCCTGCTGCCATCTGGGACTAATCAGACAACATGACAGTGGTCTGGTACATTGACAAACAGGGCGGAACCAAATCTTACCCACTCTGTCGAGAGGCCATGAGGATATGGCAGTGGGTGATGGCTACCAACTGTTTTCTTGTAGCAACGCACATTCCCGGGAGTTCCAACGTGATAGCAGACAGACTCAGCAGGTGTATTCTACAACCTCATGAGTGGTCCCTGAATCCCTTGATAGCGGAGATTTTCAACAGATGGGGTCTTCCTTGCTGCGACCTCTTTGCGTCCCCAACCAACTACAAATGCAGCAACTATTTCACCCTGATTCCCCCTCCGGGACAGTCACCCAGGGATGCTTTAGTCCACGATTGACCCTCGGGTCTATTTTATGCATTTCCACCTTTCCCCCTAATTCCCCTGTTTCTGAAGAAAGCCCGCCAGTTGAAGAGCAAAGTGATCCTCATAGCACCATATTGGCCTTATCAGATTTGGTTCCCCTTCCTTTGGCCTCACCTGCTAAATCAACCATGGAGTCTATATCCAATCCCAGGGTTGATCTCCCATCCGCAAAATCTGATTCACCCCAACTTGGACAATCTGAAGCTCACAGGTTGGCTCCTCCAATTCCCTTGATTGCCAGACAGAATGATCTTTCTTTGCCAGTAGTGACATTATTGCATCTCATAAGTCTTCCACCAGAATTACTTATCTAAGCAAGTGGAAAAGATTTACTTTTTGGCTGAAAGAAAAACAGGTAGATCCTTTTTCAGCACCAGTGTTGATAGTACTGGAGTATCTAGCCACCCTTTTTCAATCCGGTCTTTCGGCCTCTACCATTAGAGTTCATGTGGCTGCAATATCTAATTTCCATGAGGGTGTCCAGGACTCCTCTCTTATGTCACACAAATTATGCAAGACTTTCATAAAAGGTGTGAATCATCTAAAACCCCCTTTTAGAGAACCTACTCAACCATGGGACCTGTCATTAGTTCTACAAGCTTTGACAATGTCACCTTTCAAACCAGATTTTTCTTGCGCCCTCAAATACTTGTCATGGAAAACTTTGTTTTTGGTTGCCATTACTTCTGCCAGATGTATTTCTGAGCTTCAAGCCTTAGGCATCAAGAGTCCATATTTGATTTTTCATAGAGATAGAGTGTCATTGAGAACTAATCCTTCCTTTCTGCCAAAAGTGATCTCTGAAATGTCCATTAATCAAACCATTGAATTGCCAGTTTTCTTCCCCAACTATTCAAACAAAGGAGAGTATTGCCTACAATACCCTAGATATTCACAGGCAAATTTGCTTCTACTTGAACAGGATTAAGGCCGCTCGTAAATCAGACCAGTTATTTTTGGCCAATTCTGGGCCTAGATTAGGATGTGCTGTTGCTAAGGTCACATTGGCTAAATGGTTGAAAGACTGTGTGACCTTCATTTATAGACAACATAATATTCCATTACCTACTACCATAAAGGCTCATTCTACAAAGTCGGTGGCAACTTCTGCTGCCTTCCATGCCAGAGCTTCTTTACATGACATTTGTGCAGCTGCAACTTGGGCTACCCCTCATACCTTCATCAATCATTACAAATTAGATTTGGCCTCCAGGGGAAGAGCATCTTTTGGTTCTATGGTGCTCAGGAATGTCCTTCCATTAGAGCCTCCCAGGAATAAAGGTAGCTGAGGACTCTGTCCCACATGTAAGGAATGAATGAGGATTAACAATATCAGATATAGAAGTTATGTCTTACCATAACGTTCCATCTGTATTTGTTGATCCTTGTTCAGTCATTACAACTGTCCCTCCTTCCCCCTCCTGTGGCTTCTAGTGGATCTCACCATCCGGTTCTATTAGGTCATTTGACCAGAGGTAGCCACTACCTTCTTTTGACTTGCAAACTCAATCTGAGGTAACAGGGAGAGGGGAATTCTGGGTAAGAGTTTTAGCTCAAGAGTTTGTAGCTGACATGAGCTTGGAAGATGGCCGGCTCGGTTCCGAGGTCGGAACCGATACCCACACGTCATAACTGAACGAGGATCAACAATACAGATGGAATGTTATGGTAAGACATAACTTCTTTTTTTGTACCCCTTACTTTTTACCTTCTTTCACATTCTTCTATCTTACACTTCCCTGACTCTCTGTGCCAGTTGGCTGCAGCCTGTATGATTCTAGCTTTGACCTCTTCATTCAGAATTCCCTTTTTCTCAACCACCCCTCCCAGATACTTGAAGCCGTTAATCTGTTCCACTATTTTCCCTTCTATTTCACTTCTCATCTCCCGATTTTCCTCTTTTGCTGCCACTAAAACTGTCTTATCTGTATTCAGTTTCATCCCACATGCCTTCAGTTTTTGTAACCATCTTTCAGACCGAACACTTTTCGTACTTGAGTCATTGGGTCCTTGTATAAAGCCTACACTAATTCTACCAATGTTTCTGGGCCTTCAAATCACTGCAGGACTGCCCAAATCAGCTTTTTGGAACCTTTTTCATATGCTTTCTCCAAATCTAGGAATACCTAGTTGGAGTCTTTCCTATCTGTCTCACTGCAAACATTTGGTTGTATTGCATCCTGATCTGAGTTCAAACTGCTCGTCTCACATTTTACTTTCTACTACTTTGCATATTCATTATTCAGTTACCCTCTCCAGAACTTTTATGCAATGTGACAGGAGTTTGATACCTCTGTACTGCTCACAGATGTAGATGTCTCCCTGTGCTCTTGTACACTGGCACTAGTATGCTTATTATCCAATCATCTGGGATATGCCTTTCTCTCCACACTGCTATGACTACCCTCAGGAGCCATTTCTCCCCTACATCACCCGGCATCTTTATCATTATCTGCTGTGACCTCATCTGACCTGTTGCTTTCCCTCACTTCATCTTCCTTAGTGCTGTTCTTACCTCTTCTAGGGTGGGCTCCTCCTTTTCTCCCATCATAGGCTGTGTCTGAGGCTGTACAGCTTCTGTGGGTTTTTTTCATTTAGAAGCTGCTGGAAATACTCCTATGTGCCTTTGATGTCCTGTGGCTTGGTGAGCAGGTTGTTGCTGGCATCCCTTATGAAGGGTGTCTGACTATCTTTTTTATCTTTCTGCCTTTGCCTTGCAACTTGTTGTTGTTATTGAGCTCCTCTCGTAGACTGTTTGTTAGCCAACTAGCAGTCCTTCTTAGCCCAGTGTGTCTTTCCAGTGTCCCACTTTTTTCTGCACTCCTTCTTTCTTTTGTTGACTTTCTGGAATTTTGCATTCCACCCCTATGCTTTCCTTATGTACCTTATTTCCATACCTGACTCAGCCACATACCTGTTCTGTAGTCCTCATACATGCTGTTATGAGGAGCTGCCATTCGTCTTCCCCAACTCCACTCGTTTCCTGTTGTTCCTGTTGTACTAGAGTCCTGAGTAATTCATCAAAATCTTCTTCTTTTTGTCTCCAATCAACTTCCAGGTCTTTAGCCTAGTTTCTGTTGATTTTAGAGCCTTCTCTGTCCACTGTTTGCAACTGATTGTGGCAATTAGTGGTTTATGCTGTGGGCTGACTGTTTCACCGAGAATGACTTTGCAGTCACTAATTCTACCCCACTGTCATTCCCTTACTAGAAGGAAGTTGTACCTGTGTTGTATGTTGGCCACTTTTGTATGTGATCTTCTGACTGTCTGTCTTGCTGAACCATCAGTTGGCCACCATCAGGCCATTTGTCAGTCAGACATCTGTAATGAACTCTCCTTCTTTATTCCTGTTGCCTCATCCCTGTTGACCAGATCTATCCTCATATCCTTTTTTGTCTGTCTATCTCAATGTGTGTGTTCAAGTCACCCATTTTCAACACCAAAAAGTCCTGTTGTCCTGCTTAACTGCTGTCTGAATGTACTCTTTTCACCACTAGTATAACCCTGTTGTGGGGCATAGGCTAAATTTAAGAACAGTGCCCAATCCGTACACTGGAGTCTGATTGCCATGAGTCACTCTGTAATTCTGATGACATGCCTCATTGTCTTCTGAAGCTTCTCCCTCACCACAATTCCCACACCACACCTCATTGTCTTCTGTGGCTCCCTCACCACAATTCCCACACCACACCTCATTGTCTTCTGAAGCTTCTCTGTCACCACAGTTCCCACACCACACCTCATTGTCTTCTGAAGCTCTGTCACCACAGTTCCCACACCACACCTCATTGTCTTTTGAAGCTTCCTCACCACAATTCCACACCACCCCTCATTGTCTTCTGAAGCTTCTCCCTCACCACAATTCCCACACCATTTCTAGTTTGTCCTCCTCCTGCATGGTAGACTGTGGACCCCACGCCAAATTACTTTGCTGTAATGCCATTCCAGCTTGTCTGTGAATACACTGGATGTCCATCTTTCTCCTTACCATAATGTCATCCTTTTCCAAACTATATCCTGTCACTGGACCTACATTGAGTGCCACAATTCATAGTTCGTGTTTGATATGTTGATTGGCTTTACATCCAGCTTTTGCTCAACAGAGCTGGACAACTGGACATCAGGCAGCCAGTAGCTTATTGACACAGCATTGCTGGGCTTTATGGTGGGCACACACTGTGCAGTAGGGACACACATACCCCTCCCACCGTTAGCATGGGTCCCTGACTTAGGTCAGATTCTCAAATACCCATGCGCATTTGGCGATATTAGTCAACATGACCAAAACACCTAGAGACAATTTTTACACCATAGAGCGGCTAGCTATAACATGGTATGTAGTCTGTGAAACATGTTCTCCTATCTTGAGAATACTGTGCTCCACAGTTGATGCTATCTTGAGGATACTGCGCACCAGAGTTGATGCCCAAAGTGGTTGGTCTGTGCAACTCTTCCCCCCATAGGGCACCATCTAAATTCTGTGCTCTGCCTACAGCTTAATTCTATAGTGAGTTTGACGAAGTGGGAGGAACCTCACAGGGACCAGGAGAACATGCAGACTCTGTACAGGCATTAGCCAGAGGTCAGAATCAAACGTTGTACCTTGAGCATGGAAGGCAAAGACATTAACCATTATGCCAGCTGGTCTCATTTTTGATATCTGCATTCATATTTGTATAACTGAGCCAGTTACATGCTACTGAGGGGCATTTTTGTATGGCAAAAGTCTGACACAGTCATTTGCTATCTCTTGTTACTTGTTCTCTACAATTTGTTGTAAATTGCTTGTACTACTTCCTTTTTTATTCCCTGGGTGAACATGAAAATGGTCCATCACTGTTATATCCCAGACAGTAAATGAAAACAAACAAATAAATAGTGTGAAATACCACAGCAGGAGACAGAAAAAAATGTAATTTCACAGTCAGTGTATAATGCACTATACTACAGAAATTGTTAGCAGTTTGCTAGTATTTTTGAAGATATAAAATACTTTCAAATGTACATTAATATTTCCAAAACCAACTGACTTAAACACTGTAGCTTAATATGGGTTCCACTACAAAGTGTCAAAACTCAACACAACAAGGAACCAAATAATGAAACACAAACTGCAGAACCATTACAAGGATAAATAGTAAAACTATAAATGTTTTATGAAAGATGACAAGACCCCCACACTCTTAAACATGTATGTATGTATACCATCCCCATGATTGCACAAACATGGCTAAGGGAAACATCTCCCCAAACAAAGGAATCTCTGCCAGCATACACACAGATGCTGTGTCAGCAGCAGTGTTGTGCTAGTTACTTATAAAAGTAATAAGTTACTATTTCTAGTTACTTTTCAGTGAAAGTAATATATTACTATTACTTGTGATCTGTAGCGAGAGTAGGGACCAGGTTGAGGAGACCCTGGAGAGGTGGAGATATGCTCTTGAGAGGAAAGGAATGAAGGTCAGCAAAACTAAGACAGAATATTTGTGTGTGAATGAGAGGGAGGAAAGAGGAATGGTGAGGATGCAGGGAGTAGAGTTGATGAAGGTGGATGAGTTTAAATACTTGGGATCAACAGTTCAGAGTAATGGTGAGTGTGGAAGAGAGGTGAAGAAGAGAGTACAGGCAGGGTGGAGAAGAGAGTCAGGAGTGATTTGTGACAGACGAGTACTAGTAACAGTGAAAGGGAAAATCTACAAGAGGGTAGTGAGACCACCTATGTTATATGGGTTGGAGACAGTGGCACTGACAAAAAGGCAGCAGTCAGAGCTGGATGTGGCAGATTTAAAGATGTTAAGGTTTGCACTGGGTATGACAAGGTGGACAGGATTAGGAATAAGTATATTAGAGGGTCATCCCAGGTTGGACGGTTTAGAGACAAAGCCAGAGAGGCAAGATTTAATTGGTTTGGACATGTGCTGAAGAGGGATGCTGGGTATATTTGGAAAAGGATGTTAAGGATGGACCTGCCAGGTAAGAGGAAAAGAGGAAGGCCTAAGATAAGGTTTATGGATGTGGTGAGAGAGGACATGCAGGTGGTTGGTGTGAGACAGAGCAAGATGCAGAGGACAGGAAGAAATGGAAACAGATGATCCGCTGTGGCGACCCCTAATGGGAACAGCCGAAAGAAAAAGACTACTTTTTACTTTTTTAAAAAAAGTAATATATTATTATAACTAGTTATGAACTAATGTAACATGTTACTATTCAGCACTTTTACATGGGTATATTTGTATTTATTTATTTAATATTTGTTTACTGGGAAAGTCTGACTTGGAAAGAAGCCAATTTTTAGTGGAGGCCCGGGGAGAAATGCTCCAGATGCATGTGTTTTGTACAGTTGTATAGTTTATCAATTGCCATATTACATGTCACATTGCAATCCACCAGTATCACTCAATAAACAAAATCACTGCAAAAGTAAAAGTCATCCAAATAATTCCACATTAGAGATCTGTAACTAATGAAGAGGTTGCTACAGGCAAAACAGCATTACATTTCAGTGCTTCATCTACAAATTCAGTGCCTTTTGCCCTTGAAGAATTAATTGTCTGTTACATTAAAACAAATGGTAAGCTGGTAATACTGCAGTAAGGAATGACTGACAACAAGTTCATAGTTACTAGGCATCTCACACAAAGGAGGACACACTCAGGAGTGTAGAACCCTATCCCCCCTGTGTAAAGTCTGGAATTATTTAATGAAAGAACCACAATCTTCTTCTTCACGTCTGTCTTCTCCTGTCTCCTGACAGCTACCTGATGTGCGATGTGTGTACAAACCATACAGATAAAGAAACACCAGGCTTTGACATTGCAAAGGAGTGAGCACTGCTGCACTAATTCTAACTTTAGTGTACATTTATGTACATTTCTGCCTATGAAAACAGGTAGAAAAGCTAGTAAGTGCACAGGGATGTCTCCTATTGAATGGCGAATTACCAACATGTGCAAGGCAATTCGCAACTTTTTTGGCTTTGTTGGTGCACTGGGTGAATGGTACAGCACTCAGTTAGTAATAATACTTTGAATTATTTGTTTTCCTCCTGAATACGCTTAGTATTTCAGCTGACTGCTGCACTCACACTCGGGTGTCTGTACATAGAAAGTCATTGCTGTGCATTCCACAGAAGTTTGGTATAGACTAACTAAATGACTGACTTATGAGTCTGAAGTATCTCTCCTAATAATACCAAAACCGAATATTAGTTTTATAGAATTTTCACATGCCTCTTTAATGTTGGTTCCAAACCCTATTTGTACTTAATGTACTGTTTATTCTGTTAGCACATTTTATCTCTTATCAGTATTCTTAAATGAAGATTATTCATTTGTACTGCAACATTTCTTTCCATTGAAACTGCATGTGAAAAGATGTACATCTACTGAAATATGGCTGCATTTCTAGATCTATGCAAAGATAATATTGTATTTGTCTAACAAACTAAGTTTAAGTGAGCCTGACATCTACCCTAAAAAATATACGAGTCATCTGATACTGCATTGTAAGAAGTACAGATGTATCTCTTACCCAAATGAGCCAAGGAAGAGTCATGGTTAATTGCTTGTCTGGTGTCAGGATCCGTCGGATAACATATGCAGTCAAGTCCTTGAAGGGCAAGAACCAGTATATGTGGGACTTAATGACTGGAGTTGATCCTCCATGGGCTATATGAACAGAGACATTTCGTAGCTGTTTGACTGTATGTCCCAGGCAGGTATGAGCCTAGCACTGAACAGCATTCTATCTGGTTGAATGATGATGTTGCCATATGAGCAAATTGGCTTGGCTTATGGAGTCATCCCCAGAGTGTAGATTATTTCGTTGGCCAAAATGAAATTCTACACCCTCATAATGCCCTTTTTTGGCTTTACCAACCATCATAATTAGGCAAGCATAGGATAATATCAAGATGTTACAAATTAATGCTAAGAGCATGTAAAAAAATGCATTCACTAGAAACGCGCTTCACATTGAAGGACATCATAACTTTCAAACTCTTACTGCAAAAAACATTTGCAGTGACAGAAATAATGAGAAGGCAAGGGTCCTTCAGAAAACTTAAACTCAATATGACCAATATTTAAAATCTGTCTGTATTTTTGTGGCTTTGTCCACCTTTACTTTAGGCTTCCAGTTTTCTTGTTGTAAGAGGTTGAGAGGTATGCTACAGAGGCAGTGGATAGTTGTCAATTAGAATGTTGCAGTAGATGCATCTGATGCAAAGGTACTGATGACTGTCTTTGGAAATCTACTTGACAAGTGCCAGATTCACTCAATAAGTAAAAAGTGTTAAAAAAAAAAAAAACAGCACTGCACCCTGATATGTAAGGATGCAATTCTGACCTCTGTGCTTCCAGTGCAGCACACTTATGAATTTCACCTCTGACCTTTGAGCAGTTACAAGCATTCTAGAACTTCTGTGCAATGTTTGGATTGAAAAAAAATTGCTCTGATGTGCTTCTTCCATTAGGAAGACACGTCATTTGACTTGCCACCTTTGTAGTAACCACCTGTGACATTTTATCTCAATTTCTTATGTACATGGAACATGTCTCCATAAATTGTAAATAGATGTGACTCTCTAGTAGTTTTATGGTTTTAGAAATGTGTACCTATGCTGCATTTGTTGTATGACAATTTGTTTCTCTTATAAATGTGGAGCTTTTCTCCCAGGGCCTCCACTGAAAAGGGCTTTTTCAGCCCGATGGACAATCCTGGTAAACAAATGTAAAACAAAAGGTAAATAAAATAAATGAGCAATATATCAGCTTCTCAATAAGCAATTAATGCCTTCAATGCACTCAACCCAAATTCTCCTTTGCGGGCATAATAAAACAAAGTAGGGGGAGCGACTAAAGCGATGATACTGGTCTTTGAAACACTGCTTCTGTCAGACTTGGAAAATACATTATAAAAACTTGATAGTAAAGTATAATGTTGAAATATGAAGTATACCAAAGACATAAATTCATTCCATCTAAATTCCACTGCACCACACAGTTGAATGTGATCCACACGCATAAGCCATTTGAAAACATGTCCTTGTACCGACATCAAATCGAAATGAGAAACAAAATATAACGCATGTAGAGCTGACTTGATACCTCAGTAAAAAAGCAAACGGCTGTTACTATAGGCAAACTGTTGTGTAGAAGTAGATCATACCCATCCCCACACACACACGTCAAAAAATGACATTTTTTGATAATGAGGGAGTTCTACACATGTGATAGTTCTTTAAACTTCCTGGGGTTCCAATAAAGTATGTCTACCTTACAAATTAGCAAGGTGGATGTTAGTCACTCAATAATGCAACGCTGGCCTACTTATGTAAAGAAAACATGTATAGTTGTTATTCCATTGCAAGTGGAGACAAAGTTGTTTTTCTTTTTACTCTAAGAAGCATTTCATTAATACCGCTAAATTTCGTGACACTAGGTAAACAGAACAGGCTTAGTCTTGGCTTGCATCCCTACCATATATTTGTAGTCTAGACTTTACACATATTGCACTTGTTTACACATGTTGCACTTCTTTTATAAGAGCAGTAATTACAATCTTTTCCTGTTTTTGAGCCTTTGCTTCTCTTTATTTTAGGGTTTATCCAGATTTCTTCAGCTGAAAGGTCCAGACGTATGCAAACCTCTTTACTGTCGCTGTCACTCACTCTCTCACAGACACCTCTGTTTCAGAACATGCATGCTAAAACAAATCCTAATAATCAAGTAAAATATGTTCTTATTTTGAGTTTTTGTCCCCCGTTTATTTTAGGTTTATCCTGGTATCTTGAGCTAAAAGTCAGCAGAGCATAACTTTCAACTGCCCAGATTTTTGAAGAATGTCCTGATTTTCGGCTCTTGTGTTTGGTCCCTTACTCATAAAATATGTAGTTATCTGGCAAATGACTGGGGATTGAAATCATTAAGTAATGACAGGCATTTCAATTCCAGACTTCATATCATTCGGATAGTACATGCTAATGGGGAAACCCTGTCGTTCTAGCCAAGTGATGGCAAACCTATGAGATGCATGTCAAAGGTGACACTCCATGACATTTTGGGTGACACACCAGCGTTCACCAACAACCGATTTACCAAAGAAACTGAATGAACAAAAATACAAGAAATATGTGACCCTGCACGTATCTATTAAAACACAGCAACAAAAAAGTCAGTAATTGATAAACAAATCAAATGCAATGTGTTCCATATTTTTTCAATTCAATTTAAAATTACTTTTAAAAGTAGGGTAATCTTTTGGTGCACTATTTCAAGCCCAATTATCAGTGAATATCCTTTTCCCTATTGCAAGTCACAGATTTTTTTTTACTTGTATAATAAGTAGCAGCATTTATGGTTGGACTGTATTTTTTTAAATAAATGAATATGTAAAGAATTTTCTCTTTTATTTGGGGGGGGGGGGTGACACGCCAGCAGAGTCACAATAGGCTTTTTCTGAATTTTGACACGTGGAGCCCAAAAGGTTTGCCATCACTGTTCTAGCCATACCTCTCAACATTCCAGATTTCCTCAGAATGTCCAGATTGCTGCCTCAAATTTTTGGTCTGTTCCATTTACAGTTTGCATTTTATTCTGGCAAACTACAGAGGATTGAAATCAATAAATAATGAGAAAAATGCAAGCTACCAGAAAACCTGTTATTTTAGCAACATTCTATGTTTATAAGAGCAATATTTAAAACCTGTCCCTATTTTTGGTCTGTAGTCCCATTATTTGTGGCTATGTCAGGATTTCTTGTCCGGAGAGGTTGAGAGGTATAGTTGAGAGGTACGCAAACCTCTTAACTGCTGCTGCCAGGGATCACATCGCTCTCACTCTTCTGTGTCACACACACACAGTGTCTTCTGCTTTCATGCATGCATTCACTCACACATGTAGACAGAAACACATACACACGTTTTTGTGTGTTTCGTTTATTTTTATTTTACACTCGCTAAACAGCAACAGCACTGCTTAGCAAGTGTAAAATAACGGCTTGATTGATCTCACTGTTCACTCATACACACATGCACAGTCTCTGCATTCACACACAATACATTCTGCTTTCATGAACACACTGTTTATTCTGTCATGCACTGTTCACTCTCTCATACACACATACACAGTCTCTTCTGCATTCACACACATACATACATACTGCTTTCATGCTTGCATTCACTCAAACACATGCATACTGAAACATAAACACACTCATACACACACACACACACACACACACACACACACACACACACACACACACACACACACACACACACACACACACACACACACACACTTTTTCTAGAAAGTCGGGAGCCTAACATTAAAAGTTTTTATATCTTTCTGTGTGACTTGGTATCTAAAGGATCCACATCCGGTAGTGATCTGCGATCTGGTGGTTGGAGACCAATGGTTTATAGTATGCATTTCTCCATTCATGACACTTGAAAAAGGCTGAGGATCAACAGCAGAACAAAACCCGAAAATATTTACTAATACATTTTTGGAAAGAACTGTAGGCATAGATTTTTTTGCAGTAAATTTAATGCAATGAACTTACGTCAGTTTACAAATACTTTGGCTGGAGTTTTACTGGAAAAAAATTGCTCCAGTACTGTTTTTCGTCCTGAAGGAACACTTTCTCATAATAAAAGTTCCACAACGACTTATCCACTATTTTATAACTGCTATTAACCTGGCAAGCATAGATAATGCCGATGTCACACGGCTTATGTCGGGAGAGGGAACTACTGATTTGACTGTGTCGAAGATACGTCATGAAGGTGGAGGCAAATTCCTCCAGAAAGCATGTGATACAAAAGAAGGGGCTTTCCTGCCCTATGCTATTGAATCATAGAAATGTAGAATTTAAAATCCTTTTTGTGCATTCTGGTAACCGCATGTGCCTGGGTTGAATTTACAGAGATAATAGAAAAGTCGCGGTTGAGTTTTAATGTGGTCGAGCCTGGAGTTTTCCTTTAAGCAGAAGTAATGTACATTTACGTTATGTCTTTTTTATCTTTTGGCTGTTCCTGTTAGGGGTCTCCACAGTGGATCATCTGTTTCAATTTCTTCCTATCTACTAGTTAATAAAAAAAATAATATATTACTATTACTTTGTTACTATTTTGAAAAAGTAATGCATTATATTACTAGTTACAAGGAAATGTAATATATTACAGTAACACATTACTTTTGTAACGCATTCCTCCCATCATTGGTTAGCAATGATTTTTTTTTTTTAATGGAAAGCAGTCATTATTGTTTTGAACCTTGGTGTCTTATGACTAGAGGCATTTGGCAGTCAAGGAATGTGAACTCATTGACCTGCAGATATATTCAGTATCAGGTTGACACTTCAGATGATGTCAAAGAAAACGGTCAATAATTGCATTGTAAGTTGTACAGCTTATGATATGTATTATACTATTAATAATACAGATATGTATCCTTTACAGCTTTTGTAAAGCTCTCAAAAGGACTTTTCTGTGTCATGTGAAAGCTGAAGTATCAAACAAAGTGCTGCGGACACTGAATGTGTAGGTTGTACAATTTCCGAGATATGAAAAACTGAAAATTTAGAGAAAAATGTTCTGAAATTTTCTCTCTTGTATTACAGCACTGATATAAATAATGTGAATGCAGTAACTGTTGAAAATTGTAAAGAAAAGTTTTTGCTGAACACTTTGCTAAAAATGTTCACTGTTTTATAAGTATTAACATTTGTTTGGTTTATGCTCTTCAGCTTGATTTTTCAGGAAAATGCAGAGGAATCTGAGAATGTGTTTAGGCTATTGGAGGTGTGACATTTCACAGTTTGAATGCATTAAGGTACCTCCAAGTTACGCTGATATTTTGTTGTATATTGAAGAAGATTCTTTTATTTTTTTCTGAATAATTAAGCTAAAATAAAAAAAACTGTCTAATTATGCATTCATTTCTTCTGACTGTTCTACTTCAACTGCAGGAAAAGCTGGAAAATTGTGTGTTGTAGATAAAGTGTCTTGAGTTTGAACTTAAGAAGCAAACAGGCCTAACATCAAAGCAAATTCCACAACTTGAACAAATTTATGATAATTATACCAGGTCTACGTTGTAACTCATCAAGTAGAACCGATTTTCATAGTGACTTTTACTGTCTCCACACTGTTCAAATTGTAGGCATAAGCCTGATTACCGCTTATGGACGTGTACATACTGATTTCTGCACCCCACACCCTTCCCCCTTTCCTTCTCACTTCCTTGTGTGGTATGTACCCGCTAGAAATCAAGAGATCCACTTGGGACAGCCGTGTAAAAAAGAAACAGAATGTATCATTTGTTTGGTATTTATTTCCAAGTTAGGTGTTGGAACAATCAGCATAAACCAAACAAATGTTAATACTTATAAACAGTGAACAACTAGTCACCACTCCCACAAGAGGGGATAACATACTAGACCTGATCATTACCAACATGGGGACTCTATGCTCCACACCAGAAGTATATCCCTTATTGGTAAGATCAGACCATAAATTAATTTCACTGGATGTCCACATCCCGACCCCACCCCCAGCCCAGAAAACCACAGTGAAAAACTTCTCAAAAGCGAACTTCTCACTTCTCAAAACTGTAGTGGAATCCTTCAAGGCCCCAGGGCCAGTGGAAACTACAGCCCAAACTGCAGAATCTTATATAAATGCATTCTACGGACATCTCCAGGAATGCATGGATCATGCTATCCCAAACAAAACCAAGACCCAATCATCCAAAGGCAGGCATCCAGTCTGGTGGACCCCTGCCATAAATAAACTGTACAACGGAAGGAGGAAGCTACTACATGATAGAGCAAAATCCCTAATAGGGAAGGCATCTCTGATCAGTACTAGCAAAAAATTACGATCCCTCATAAAATCCTCCAAGGCCAGCTTCGAGAGAAAAATTGCACAGGACACCAAAGACAATCATAAGGCTTTTTTCAGTTATGTTAGAAACCTGGGATGCAACTCCCAGACTTGTTCTGAGTTGATTCTAAACGACAAAAAATAGACTGAACCCACAGACATCGCCAATATCCTGGCAGACAGTTTCAGTGCAAACTTCTCCACCCCCCCCCCCAAAAGAGCAAGTATCTATCCAGGCAGAGGGCTGTCTCCCAAACATCTCAGATGCTCAGGTGAAGGCTGCCCTCTCCAAAGCAAAAAACACTGCTTCCATGGGACCAGATGGCGTCCCAGGTTGTGTCCTACATGAACTACAAGAGGAACTAATCCCTCAAATAAAACAGCTATACAATCTCAGCCTCACTACAGGATATATGCCCACAGAATGGCATACAGCAACAGTGGTCCCACTCCACAAAGGTGGAGCCTCTACGGACCCTGGAAACTATCACCCCATAAGCCTGACTAGCTTAGTCTGCAAGGCTATGGAGAGGATCATCATGGAGCTCATAAACAAAGACATTGGGGACCTACAGACACTAGATCCTACCCAGTTCGGCTTTGTCAAGGGCAGATCCTGCCTTTTGAACCTGGTTGACTTCTTTGAAACAGTCACCAAAGCCATAGATGAAGGGAAGGTAGTCCACACAGCCTATCTGGACCTTGCAAAGGCATTTGACACAATACCCCACTCGGGCATCATAGATAAGCTATCCAGCTTAAATATAAACCCCTATGACACAAGATGGGTTGTAAACTGGCTCAAAGACAGAACCCACAGAGTGAGAGTTGCTGGAGCCATGTCAGACTCGAAACCGGTCACAAGTGGCGTCCCACAGGGTTCTGTCCTAGGACCACTCTTGTTCGGTATATACTTTTCCGAGGTACAGGCAAACGTGGGAGGACTATGGCTCACCAAGTTCGCAGACGACTGCAAACTGGGCACCATAATCAACACTCCAGCTGACACACACATGCTTCAAAAAGGTCTCACAGAGACAGATAACTGGTGCCAGCGCCGCGCCATGGTTTAAAGCTAAATGCCAAAAAATGTATAGTCATACCCTTTGGCAAAAACAATGTGCTCACAAATTACCACATAGGCGGAAACCCATTAGTTATTAGGGACCTGGGGACCCAAGTTGATAGCAATATCTCCTTTGAAAACCACATTGCCAAAGTGGTTAGAAAGACCTTCTACATAGCCCACCTCATCACGAAGGGTTTCACATCTAGATCAAGAGAGGTAATCGTGCCCCTTTATTCATCCCTCATCAGGCCCATCATAGAATACAATGCCCCTTTTGGGATGTACCTTACCCGACACCTGCAGCAATTAGAAAGACCCCAAAAGTATTTCACCAAGAGGATCAAGGGTCTCAAACAGATGCCATATTCTGCTCGGTTAAAAAAACTCCAGCTCTACTCAGTTGCATACCGCCTACTTCGAGGCGATCTATACCTGACATACAAAGCTATGTCAAATCCAGAATTAATGGACATGCTCCACCTCAGTAAATCTAAATCCCTTAGAGCCACACGCTCGAGGGACTTGAACCTCAGAACAGAAATAAATAGAACTTGCTGGAGGGACAGGTTCATAACCCAGAGGCTCCCTTCGCTCTGGAATAGAATTCCAGTTCATGTGAGGCAGAGCACCTCATTGAATCTCTTCAAGAAGAATCTCGATAAGTGGATGGGGGATCGTAGGTTTGTCCCAGGGATTACTCCCGTGTCACTATTAGACAGAGGCACAGTAAACTAAACCTTAAAAAGGGCACAGTATACTCAAATCAAGGGGTGGCGTAAGCCATACAGAATCGGGCTAGGCTTATAATTGCCCCAGGGCAGATAGCCTAGTATGAACCTATGAACCTATGAACCTATATTTAAAAAATGCCTTCTTATATCACCTTAACTGATGTACCTTTTGTGTGCAAAAATGTTATACTTTTTTTTGTTAGAGACTTTAAAGATACATTGTTGCTTACATTGTTGCTTTATCATTCTTTTATCTCATGTGTTAAACAGTACACGATTCTCATGGCCATTTTCATAAGTGAAACTACGAAACAATGTTACTGTTTATCTTTTAAGTATGACACATCAAATAATTATTTGACCTACTGCCTAACTCTGACATCATTAAAATTTGTTTCTATGAACATTGGAAGAACAAATGTTATTGCTCTTTCTATTTTTTTAAGGTCATGTGCAATTTTTTTTGTTGTCCTGAAGTATCACCTCTTTAATTTGTGGGACAATTTTTTTTTTTTGTGTGAGTGCCTTTTGTTACCCAACATTAACTTTCTGCTGCCTTTTATCTTTCCATATGCATGCTTAGAGCATATTGTACGCCATGCTGTCCTGATCCTCTACTGTAAGTTGAACATTAACACAGAGGACATCACAAAAAACGTAAATTAATTAAATACTGCGTCTTCCACAGGCAGAGGCTATTGCTGCAAATTACTCACTGACACATTTATAGCCAGGGGGGGGATTTCATCTCTAGTTCTTTTGATGTCCTTTTTATCCCCCCAATGCAAAAACTCACCAGATTAGGAAGCAGAAGTTTGAGTTGTTCACAAATTTGGAAATTAATCCTGACAGATTTTTTGTAAAAGGAATTTTGTAGTCTAGATGTAAACCTGAGATGTTATGTTGTCCTATCTTGCCTTCATTCTTGCTGGTTGGGTTCGTAACCGATTGGTTCTGACTCTGCCTATACTAAAGCTCGAGAGCTTCCACTAGCTCGAGGCTATGCCTTATCCCATGATGCTTAGGGAGATTACCCAGATCTCGTTTGTCGCTAAACTAGATCGGGTGCTTCCACTAGGCTCCAGGCTAAGTGAAATCTTTATTCTTCTTTATACTGTTTTTTGCTAAAAAGTTATTGTGTTTGTCGATTTATTTCTCTGAGAGTAGTATACTAGTGTTTTTTTCTAGATCTGTAGTGAATTTTGTACTGTTTCCTGCTGGCTATCATCTTTCACTAGGCTGTTTCTCTTCCCCTGTCCTGACCCCAAAAATCGGTAGTTTTTTTTAGAGAGTTTGTTTCCCTGTTATAAAACCATCTTCCTTCCCCATTTTCTCTGTCGTTAAGTAGTCCATTTGAGTTAGAGGGCTCCCTTTCAGCCTGTTTAAGTTAGAGGGTGTCTTCCCTTCCCTTGCCTTTTTTCCTGTCTGGAGTTGTCATTTGACTTGGAGACTTCTCCTCGGGCTAGAGGAGACTGTTGTTTAAGTTAGAGACATCTCCTCTAGCTTGTCCTTGCTTTATTGTAGTCTTTGACTGATGGACAACACCAGTTGTGTGTACTGCAAGTGTTATGTTCTTTCTGCCATGACTTCAGCTCAAGAATTTTGCTAGAGAGGAAAAATAAGTTGATCGTGATGGGATTATTGAAAGTTCCATTTTCTGAGGCACTAGAAGCGAAACAGAGTTCCACTAAACCCCCCACCAGTCTCAATCCCCTAGTTCAGACAAGTCTTCAAAGAGGTCTTCTTCCGTGGCTCCATAATCAGAACCGTCGAGAAAGAAGGCAAATGATACATCCACGGACCCAAAGGCTTCCAGACCCGAAAAGACTACTTCTTCGGCTCCACAGGTTATTTCGGAATGGACAGAGTATCGTATACGGAGCCAGTCCCCAGTACTGGAACCGGTCTCCTCGGTGTTGCATTCACCTATCTTAAAGTCCATAAGATCTTTGACCCCGTCCTCTCGGTCCTCCAGGAGTCTCTTGGACGACAATGTGGAGAGGGTGGTCAAGAGACTGTTACAGATGCCAACACTGGCCAAGATTCTGTCGAGCCCAGCCCAGAAGGATTTTGGTCCAGTGACCGTCACTTCCTCTTCTTCGATTCCTCCTCTTCGATTCCTCCTCTGACCCATGTTGTGGCTTTGGAGCCAGAGTGGTTGGATCTGATTGTAGTGGAACTGTTGTGGCCGAGACCTGCTCCAGCATCTTCGGTCCTGACTTCTGCTCCGATCTCCTTGGTACCATTGTCTATTGAAGGATCTGGGGGCTGTCGCTCCCCTATCGGGTCCGGGGAGGAGATCCAGGTTGGACAGTTGTCTGATCTGAATCTACCTCTCGGGGCTTCGGCGCAGGTGAGCTCAGTGCCTAAATCAGCCTTGGAGCCCACCATCCTGGCTCAGGGGCAGTCTTCTAGCTCTTCGGAGCCAGAAACTCCCTTGGAGCAGAGTCCTGGTGCTTTTGAGGTCATGAGGAGAGTGCTGTCCCCCCGGATGGCACCACTCTCAGGTCCAAACAATCTTCCCCTAAAATTGCTGAAGTCTGCCTCTTTACCATCCCTCCCCCCAGGTGCGGAGACCCAAAGTCACAGGATGCCCCATTGGGCGAAACCTTCTCTTCTAAAACCTCTCCCAAGTACCCCTCTGGAGAGGTCCGTCGGAAGAGAACATGTAAGAGGAAACATCTAGACTCCCCTGAGGAGTCTCTCACTTCAGACACAGACCTAGGAGATTCAGAAGGGTCCCCACAGTCACCCTTTGAGGATGTCTCCTTTGCGGACATCCTAGAAATCCTTAAACAGAGAGGTGGCTGGAAGCCCACTAACCCTTCTGAGGATGAGTCCATGTACTTGGAGGCTTCTGGGTCTCGCCCCTCCACCTCTTGCGTGACTTTGCCTTTCGATCACCTCCTAAACGTAGTCAGTTGAAAGGTATGGGGCTCTCCAGAATCTGTAGAACCTGTTCTGAGGAGGCAAAATAAATTTAATACAGTTCCTCCTGAGAAGGAATTCCTCACAAAGGATGTCCCGGTAGATGGTATGGTGGTGGCAGCGGCCACCAAAAAGGAATTGTTTTAGACTTTCTCATCTGTCCATCTGCCGAATAAAGAATCGCATACCATGGACAGCTACGGAAAGCAGCCTTTACCCTTAGGTCGCTGAACTACTTGACCCATTTTACTAGGTTTCAGAGGGATCTCCTGAAGGAGTTAGGTGATACCCTCTAAGGTTCTACAGATGTGGGAGTTTCAGACAAGGTGACCTCTCAGCTTTCTACCTTAAATTCTGTGGTAAACTCCTCCATGCGGCTTCTCTTATCCGGCTGATGGAGCAAGTAGGGCAGTGGTTACGGGAATATGTCTAAGCAGGCATTCCTGGATGCGCTTATGCGAGTTTGCAGAGCCCTTTAATTCAAGGGGGGGGGATGTGGTACCACAAGTCCCAGAGAGTTTTTCTGGATGCTCATGGTGATTTTTTCCCCCAGGGGCAGAGGGGGAAACATCAGTGGAAGACACCAACCTCGTGGCAGAGGGGGTCTGCAAAATCATGTCGACAAGAATACGTTCCTTGGTAGGCCCTTCCAGCACTCCTGAAAGGAGGCCCGTCTGTCTACTTCTGGAGGAAGTCAGGGGTCGCTTATCACTGTACCCAAATGCCTGGCAAAATATAACAAACGACAAATGGGTACAAGCAATCATATCCAGAGGCTACTGTATGCCCTTTTTCTCTCCCCCTGTAGGAAAGAGGTCAGTCCCGGATGTTCCACCCAGTCAGAGGGACCAGGCAACCTTAGAAGTTCAAAGGTTGCTAGAAAATAAAGAGTCATCCAAAATGTCCCCGCAGACCAAATTGGATCCAGAACTTACTCGAGGTTCTTTTTAGTTCCAGAAAAGACAGGGGACTAGAGGCCATTTTGGATCTCAGCAGACTAAACAAGTCTGTAAAAAAGTCAAAGTTCTGGATGGTGACACTGCAGTCAGTAGTCTCCTTTCTGCGGAAAGGCAATTGGATATGCTTGATAGATCTCCAGGATGCATACTACCATATAAAGTTGGACAGGTGATCCAGGAGTCACTTACGCTTTTGGCTGGGAGATGGTCATTACCAATTCCGAGCTCTGCCTTTGGTCTCACTACAGCCCCCAGAGTGTTCACCAAATGCATGGCAGTAGTTACGGCTCGCTTGAGGTGTCTAGGATTCTGGGTGTTTCCATACTTGGACGACTGGCTCCTAACTGCCATTACTGAGCATCTACTAACTAGAGCAAGAGTCACCACCATTCACCTATGTTCTCAACTAGGCACTACAGTAAACTTCGAAAACTCTGCCTTGTTGCCATCACAACATATTGTTTGTACAAGAGCAGACTTAAACACAAGAGCAATGATAGCCAAACTTCCCCCTCCAACAGGACACAAACCCTACGCAGACAAGTAGAGAACTTCCTCCCAAAGAAGAAAGTACAACCAAAGGTTATTCTAAAGATCTTAGGTACTATGGCAGTAGAGATAACCTTGGTACAGCTCCCACATTTACACGAGAGTCCTTCAGTGGTTGCTTTTCACCCAGTGGTCCTTGAAGGAGTTACCCATATCCCACAAGATTATCATAACGGAATCCTGCAAGAGGGACCTCTGCTAGTGGCTCCATTCGACTCAGGTGGTGTTGGGCAGACTGTTTATTCCCTCACAACCAATAGCTACAGTGACCACGGATGCTTCCCAGATAGGGTAGGGGGGCGTTATCTGTGGAAGACTGTCCAAGGAGTTTGGCAAGAATACGAGAACCACTTGCATATCGATGTTCTAGAGAAGAGAGTGGTGCTTTTGGAGTTGCAGGCATTCCACTGTTCCCTTCCACTAGGAACGATTGCAATCCAGACAGACAATATGTCAGTCGTGTGGTATATAAACAAACAAGGAGGAACCAGATCTTACCCAGTATGTCGAGAGGCTCAAAGAGTATGGCAGTCTCTTCCCAATGCTTTCTAATAGCAATGCATGTTCCCGGGAAATCCAGAGTGATAGCAGGCAAACTCAGCCGAGCAATTCTAATCCCTCAAGAGTGCTCCCTAAAATAGGAAATTGAGAAACAGATTTTTCGCAAGTAGGACCAGCCTTGCTGCGAACTTTTTGCCACATCCATGAGCACCAAATGCAGCAGCTTATTTGTCCTGATCCCCCCCTCCGGGGGAGTCACTAAGGGATGCATTTGTACACGATTGGCCCCCAGGTCTCCTTTATGCTTTCCCTCCATTTCCTCTGATCCCCAGGGTCCTTCAGAAAGCCAACCCATTGAGAAGCAGGTAATACTCATCGCTCCAAACTGGCCTAGTCAAATTTGGTTCCCCTTTCTATGCTCCCATCTCCAGGAGGAGCCATGGATTCTGGACCCAGTTCCAGACCTCCTGACTCATCTGTTGGGGACGCTCTATCCCTCGGTCAAAACCCTCAAACTGACAGCTTGGCTGCTTCAATTACACTCCTAGCCAGGCTTCCAAATATATCCCCCGCTGTGAAACATATTCTGATCTCCTCCCATAAGACGACGACTAGAAAGCTTTATGCTAGCAAATTGAAAAGGTTTTCCTGTTGGGCTCTCAACAATCACATTGATCCTTTCACCGCCCCCGTAACATCTATTTTAGACTTTTTAGCAAAACATTTCAGTGAAGGTGCAGCGGCTACCATGTGAGTTCAGTTAGCTGCCATTTCAAACTACCGTATCAGAGAGATGGGGTTTAAAGTTATGTCCCATAGACTATGCAAGGCATTTTTGAGAGGTATCTTTTTGTTAAGGCCCCCAGTAAAAGAACCATCAGCCCTGTGGGACCTCAATTTGGTATTGTCCACTCTAATCCTCCCACCATATGAACAGCTTCATCTTGTCATCTGAAGTTCCTAACGTGGAAAACAGTACTTCTTGTGGCCATCACATCAGCTAGGTGGGTATCAGAAATCCAAGCGTTGTATATATGTCCTCCCTACTTGGCTTTCCATAAAGACAGAGTTTCCCCTTAGAACTAATCCATCATTCCTTCCCAAAGTTTGTTCCTTGACTAACTTGAATCAGTCTATTGATTTACCTGTCTTCTTCCCAAACTGTGGCAACAAGGCAGAGCATAAATTACACGAATTGTATGTACACAGGCAATTACGCTTCTATTCCAGATGGAACAAAAAGAATTCAGGAAGTCTGATCAACTGTTCATATCTTTTTCAGATAAAAAGAAAGGCACCACAGTATCAAAGATCACTCTATCAAAATGGATTACTGATGCTATTACCTATTCATATACTTCTCAAAGCTGACAGTTGCCTCTGAAAATAAAAGGTCATTCAACAAGAGCCATCACAATCTCATCTGTTTTTCAGGCTAGGCTACCCATGGATTCCATTTGTACTGCAGCAATATGGGTAAAACCTCTTACTTTTTTCACTTATTACAAAGTGGATTTGGCCTCCCATTACAGGGCTTCCTTTGGATCCACTGTTCTGAAGAGTTTGTTCCCTTAAGCCACCCAAGAAAGAAGGTGCTGGGGATGCTGTCCCAACCAGCAAAAATGAAGGCGAGATAGGACAACATAATATAAAGAAGTTATGTACTCACCATAACGTTCCATGTTTGTTGTCCATTTTGCCTTTATTCTTGCCTCCCACCCTCCTTCCCCCAACCCTCGCTCCTGGAGGATCTAGAGGTCCTTATTGGATTTGGAACTCATGTTCTTTAATTCCCTTCTTTAGTCCTAGATGACACGTTTCATGCGTATGCTATTATATATATATATATATATATATATATATATATATATATATATATGTATGTGTGTGTGTGTATGTATATATATATATATATATATATATATGGATCTACTTCATATGGTTGACATACATATGGCTGAGACCATATAATCGACATTCGAAATGTCGACCATAGAATAAAAAATAAAAAACACAAAAAAACTCACCTTCACACTGCTACGCCCCCCAACACCCCCCCCCCCGGAACTTAAATATACCAACTCCGAGATCGCACTACAATGTGGAAGATATAAATCTTTCCATTCTGCACTGTACAGAGATGCCAGTTCCACATGGTCGACATTTTGAATGTCAGTCATATGGTCTTGGCTATATGAATGCCAACATTCTGAAATGTCAACCATGTGAAAGGAACCCATATATATATATATATATATATATATATATATATATATATATATATATATATATATATATATATATATATAATATGGATCTAGGACATTTCACCGAATGCACATTTCACCAAAAGTTAAATTAGTGTGCACTTTTCACCAAAAGCACAATTCACCGAAACACATTTCACCAAAAGTGGTATATGGCCTTGTCCCCACTGTAGTGCGACCCTGGACATGGTATATATAGTAGGGGGGTGTGGGGGGCACAACCCATCCCACATCGGGGAGTGTGGGGGGTGGAGCCCCCCACATATTTTAAATGTGTTAAACTATGTACATGCATACTTGCAAGTGAAATATAATACTCTTATCCAAACATAGTATATACTTTAAATATGTGGGTGGCTATGCCCCCCACACCCCCTTACTATATATACCAACTCCAGGGTCGCACTGCAGTGGGGACAAGGCCATATACCACTTTCGGTGAATTGTGCTTTCGGTGATTTGTGTTCGGTGATACGAGTTTCAGTGAAATGTCCTAGATCTATATATATATATATATATATATATATATATATATATATATATATATATGTATATGTATACACTAGCTGTACCCGGCCACGCGTTGCTGTGGCTCAGTCTGGTTAAATTGAAAAGAAAGAAAAGAGAAAGCGCACGTTTCTAATATGTTTAATTTCACAATGCTTGTGGGTATACAATATTTTTTGTTGTTCCATTGCCTGTGCAGATATAGAGATTGTCTGGTTTGCCGACTCTAGAACACACAGCATATAATTTTCCATGTAAGAGACAATCCATGTGTAGATCTAAACCGCACAATTCTAAAGATTGGCCCTGAGCTGTATTGATGGTGATTGCAAACGCCAGTCGAATTGGGAATTGCAATCTCTTAAATTGAAATGGCATATCCGCTGGAATCATAGGAATGCGAGGAATGAGGACATCTTCACCTTTGAAAGGTCCTGTCAAGATTGTTGCTTCTACGACGTTGCTCATTAATTTTTTTACTGCAAGCCGTGTGCCATTGCAAAGCTTTGGCTGGTTGATATTTCGCAACACAATTGGCACGCCGATTTTCAATTGCAGTACGTTCGGTGGCATCCCTGGCAGATCGAGTGTATTCAAAAATTCTGTTGGATAATTAACCGCTTCATCTGCTTCCACAACAATGTAGACGGACTTGTATGTGACTGCCTCGCTTTGAATGTTAGACTGAAAGTTCGTAGACATCTTTGTTCTTGGCCGCAAGAATAGCTCATTCAGTCAGCCAATCGTGATTGTTATAATTGGTTTGAATATTGGGAAATACTTTTTCAACCAGTTCTTCTTTTGGCGTCACTAAATTGCAGAAGTTATGAGGCAGTGAAATTCGTCCTGAGGTCAGATCAACCGGCACCTTTCCGTTCTCAATTTCCAGCAATTGATGTGAGAATATCTCAGCTAATTGATCGTTTTGCAGCTGGACATGCATATTTGTAGTTAATTTTAACGTCTTTATGTGTCGCCACAAAGTAGAGTATTTCAGGCAAGCATTTATTTCATCCGCTGGTGTCAATTGAGGAATTACAGGTAATGTTTGCCTGAAATCTCCTGCAAGCAATATTAATGCGTTCTCAAATGGTGTGATGTCTCCACGCAAATCTTGCAATGATCGATCAAGAGCCTCAAGCGATTTTTTGTGTGCCATTGAGCATTCAGATACTTTTCCCATGCCAGATGCTTTAGAAATGTTGCACGTGGGAGTTTCAATGAATTGCATGTTCAATGGCAATTTCAAAGTGGACTGAGCAGTTCTTCCACCTGGTAGCAATGTCGCAGCTATTCCGGACAATGCAAGAGCTAAGGCGTTGCCATTTTGGGATCGAATTGCTGCCAGGATCAATCTAATTAGGAACGTTTTACCAGTTCCTCCTGGCGCATCTAAGAAGAAGATTTCTCTAACCCCGTTGTTGGCAGTTTGCATTATTTGATCGTAAATGGATCGTAAATCGGAAACATTGAAATGGAATCGTAAAATATTTAGTATAAGGTGTGTTGCTTTTACATCCAACAGATGGCACTGTTTTTCAAAAAAAGCATGTTTTTACCTGTCATAGGTGTGACATCTATATAATATGCGCGTATTCGAATACAACATGTGACATGTATATAATAGTAGGTATATAAAAACACCCGTGTATTTGAATGCAACATTGTGTGACAATTTCAAAGCAATCGGTGAAAAACTTTCGGAGATTTAAGATTTTGAACAAACTAACATTTACATTTTTATTTTTATTTATATATATATATATATATATATATATATATATATATATATATATCTACTTCACATTGCCAAAAT